>NC_057794.1:174162368-174428266 GCF_018294505.1 Triticum aestivum | reverse complement strand
ACTCAGAGGATTTTTAACTTAGGCGAGTATGGGGTCGCAGCTAAGTCCCCGAGTGGGAGGATTGCTCTCCACTCGGAGGATTTTTAACTTAGGCGAGTATGGGGTCGCAGCTAAGCCCCCGAGTGGGAGGATTGCTCCCCACTCAGAGGATTTTTAAACTTAGGCGAGTACGGGGTCGCAGCAAAGTCCCCGAGTGCGAGGATCACTCTTCACTCGAGGGATTTATTAACTTAGGTGAGTACGGGATCGCAGCTAAGCCCATGAGTGAGGGGGTTGCTCTTCACTCGGAGGATTTCTTAACTTAGGCGAATCGGGTTCGCGGCTAAGCCACCCACTGGGGGATTTGTAAACATGTGTTTGGAACAATCGTAAAGATAATACAAAAATCTTGTCTTTGATAAGCAAACCGAATGATTCTTATTACAACTCATCGACTCGAGTGTTTAAGTATAAAAATGGTGGAGTAGATCCGCATTCCATGAGCGTGGCTCGTCTTTCTTCGTGGCTACGTTGTAGAGATGATATGCCCCGTTGTGGAGGACCTCAGTGATGATGAAGGGACCTTCCCAGGCCGAAGCAAGCTTGTGAGGTCGTTTCTGATGCACTCGGAGCAATGCTTGACCTCTGACATTACGGGCATGGAATCGACGCAACTCTTGCTGATAGATGGTCGACCTGATCAAAGCCATCTCACGTTCTTCTTCCAAGAGATCAACTGCATCTTGGTGCGCTTGTTCAGCTTCAGCTTCTGAGAAAAGTTCCACTCGAGGAGCGTTGTGCAATAATTCGCTCGGAAGCAAAACTTCAGCGCCATACACCATGAAGAAAGGGTTTCGGTCAGTCGACCGGTTCAGAGTTGTTCTTAGTCCCCATAATACAGACGGCAATTCAGTCACCCAAGCTCCAACAGCAGGTTTGAGATCGAGCATCAGTCGGGGTTTCAGCCCTTGAAGAAACAAACCATTCGCCCTTTGTGCCTGCGCATTCGACTGCGGATGCGCAACAGATGTCTAGTCGACCCGAGTGCCTTCGGAAGCGCAGAATGCTCTGAACTCATCAGAATCAAAGTTGGAGCCATTATCTGTGATAATACTGTGAGGCACTCCATATCTGAAAATTAGCTCTCTGACGAAACTGATGGCAGTGCTTGAATCAAAATTCTTGATAGGCTTGGTGATGAATAGCATCCCAAGGTCATCCCCATGGACCTACCATCGTCTCACCAAGTGCCTAGCGGACCCATGACATGAGCACGTGCAAGAGCTCTTGAAACCGAGGTGACATCTCTCCTCTCACATTTCCACTTTGATGCACATGAGACATGGCTACTACCTCATATGAACACATGTGCATACTCAGGTATCATGGAGAAGCTAAGGAGCAAGCGGAAGAAGAAGAGGAAGATGGACGAGAAGATGGAGAAGAAGGAGGGATGCAGGAAAAGTCCCAGCCACCGGACGACCAGTCGGGACCGGGCGTCCGGCGCCTGATGCTTCAGCCGAACCCCAGCGAGCGGACGTCCGGCCCAGACCGGACGACCGGTGTCCCTGCACCCAAGCCAAACGAGCAGACGTCCGATGCCACCGGACGTCCGGCGATTGGACGACCGGCCCAGACTTGAAATCCGCTACACCAGCGTCCGAGCCAGAACGAGCGGACGACCGACGCTTATCGAACGTCCGGCCACCCATGAGCCACCTAACGACCGGTCCCAAGTAGACGTCCGGTACCTAGCTGTGTCCAGTTGCAGGCTGAGGCCCATGTACCCCTTCACTTTGCCCCCATTTGTACTAATACTATAAATAAACCTCTCCCTCCACCTAGCTAGGGCAACAAAGGATTAGCTCATATTTTGTGTGAGAGCTTTGCTCATCCACTTGGATACCTTCTCCGCGGAGATTCGAGCCTCCACCAGAGAAGATCCCCTAACCGGATTCAAGACCCCTTCTAAGGAAGAACTCAAGACCTCCTCACGGAGAAGACCGGCTACCCTTGTATCGTCCTTAGTTGTCCATGGATCATGTATCTTTCCTTATGTACTCGAGGATCTAGCACAAGTGTGACTTATTCGTGTTGGTTTCGTGTTTCCTCTCGTGTTTCCCCTTGTGTTTTCCCTCGTTTTCCCCCTCATTTTCCTCGTGTTCTTCGCGGGATCCGCTCCTTTCGTGAAAGATTGGGCGATTAGGGTTCTACCCTACATCATCTGGGTATCAAGAGCCTCGTTGATCACGATTTCAGAGCCTCCCCGTTGTGTTGCTAGCCTAGTTCTTATTGTTTTTGTCCCTAATTCGAAAATTCCCCACAAAAATAGCCCCAATTTTTTTCTGATTTGTTGTTGTGTTGAAATTTTGTTGGATTTGATCCATGGATTTGCTTTGTTTCGAGTGGATCTACCTTTTCCTCCCTTTCCCCACCTTTTCCATCCACAAATCCGCCCGGATTCAACGAATTTCCACATCTCCACCACGAACCCTAGGAGTTCATCCTGTGCCTGAGATTCGCCCAGGCACTGGACGTCCAACCGCCAGTGGACGTTCGACGATCGGATGACCAGCCCAGACCGGATGTCCGACCAACACTGACAAAACTAAATTTTTCCAGTTTTAGCCACCACCACCGCCCCACATTTCCGCATACGCACTCCTACCACCCATATACCATCACCACTTCCGCATACCACCACCATTGCTTACCCATTTCGCACTCCGACACATGTTGCCACTTCGAGCTTTGAGAATTTGAGTTGCGGTTCCGTATCCATTTGTGTTTCGGCTATCTAGGTATGGTTCGACATCAACATCACCGCCACTCATCTTCGCCACGGATGTGTCATCAACAACGACCACCTCGACTACATCTTGGTATTCGTGCCACCATTTTGGCACCATACCGTCCGCAAGAAACGGTAACCTCATCTTGGTATCGTGATACATCATTCTTGCCATTACATTGATAGCAATCATAGCATTACTCCTTTGCGTTGCTTACCCATCGAGACTAGCCATTGAGTATTGCCGGCAACGAGACTTGTGCACATCAGTGATCATACTTCCCATAGCATACATACATCGTTGCATATCTTGGTATCATCTCTTGTGTCACAAGGTTGTCATTGCATACACAATTGCTATCTTGGTCCGTGAAGCATTGCATGAGAAAGAGCTCAAACATCAAAGAGCCAAACAAGCTTTTAAGCAAAAGGGAAAGATAAGAAAAAAACTTTTAAGCAAGAACCATAGCATCATACAACATTAAGATTGTCACATTAGATCATCTTGGATCATATCATCGAAACACCTTGCATAGAACATACTTGGGATACAAGTCGTTGCATTTTTGCTTAGTAGGTTGTGCACAAGTCTTTGTATCCTCCTATTTGTGCAATCATGCTAGCGTCTCTCTAGTGTTGTGCAACACGAGCTTTTTTTTGACTATACAGAATAGGGCAAAACCCCACTGCAATTTTTATATTATTTCAGCATAGAGATCCAGCAATACAAAAAGGCTTGAGATAAGCCAAAAACAAAAAAGAAAGAAAGAGAGAAAGAAAGAAAGAAACTAGCAGGTACTAAAATACAAAAGATTACAGGACAAGGCTGTCAAGCCAGAGACAGAAAGCTCTAGCATAGCTCTTCTTTATTCTGAACCTTAGCAAATTGATTTACTCCAAGAACATGACTTTCCATCCCTGAATGCTTGGTTGGATGTCTTGAAAAATGAGGTTGTTCCTAGAGATCCAGATGGCCCATGAAGCTAGGATGATGATTTCCATGAAGAAAGGCACATGAAGTTTTAATTTTAGATCGGCAAAAGCCTCCAGAACTGTGACATTGACCTACCTAGTGGGACAAATCCTGTCCCAACACTGAGCAGCAAAAGGACATGTCCAAAAGAGATGTTGAAGTGTTTCCTCCTGCTGGCAATTGTTTACAGCACAATTGTAGTTGTCCAAATGAAAACATTTCCTTCTAAGGAGATTCCTGGTATTGAGTCTGTCATGTAGTAACCTCCAAAAGAACACCTTGTGCTTGGGTTGACAAGAGCTATTCCAAATCCAGTTAAATTGTTGGGGTACTATTTTAACTCCCATCATCAGTTTATATGCCTGTGCAACTGAGAATTGATCATTTCCCCAAATATAGCTCCAGGTATCTGTACATTCCAGATATTCAAAACCCCTCAAAGATATACAAATGTCCTCCATTGCTTCAAACTCCTGTGCAACATGAGCATTTTTGTGGTTTCCACATTTTGGCACATCCTTGGTTGCCTAACCCCACTTATCTCTTTGCGTGTGTGTTTCTGTGTACATTGTATTGCTTGGTCTACTTGTTACATTGCAATCTTGCGAATCTTTTCCAACATTATTAAAGCTCACTTACAATTGCATCAAAATTTTGTGCCACCAACCTAACCAAGCTCCACCATAAGCTTTTACTTGTGTAGGTGTGAGAAACTGACAAGAATTGGTACCAATTGTGCTATTTCCTTGTCCACATTGGAGTGATCATTGATCCACTTTCAACTTCGGTCAAGGTACATTGGGTATTCATTCTTCTCTTTCTACCACTCACATTTTTCTTGGAATGATGGATAGGCCAAGTACTTCTACCAACCCACTCTTCATTGAGCACGACGACGACATGAACTCCTACGTCACCAAGAGCCACCTCTTTGGTGCACAACATGCTTTGCATCAAGAGCAACAAGCAATGAGTGAACGCATCGACAACCTCGCCACCGACTTGCGACTTTCTGAGAAACGTACAAGGGTCTACTTCAACCACAAGCACGACAATCACAAGCAAGAGAACGACGCAAGAATGGACGAGATTCGCGCTTTGTTGCTCAACCACTCTTCTTCCACTTCGTCTTCATCAAGAAGGAGCCGCTCAAGTCGACACTCCGACTTCACCCTCTCCGGCTCAAGTACAACAACGTTGAACACTCTTCGCCGTGCCGCGCGCAATGATCATCCAGCAAGCCTCAATCCTTTACGTGACACCGACTCTCAAGAGCACTGACAACATCAAACCCAAGCATCTTTTGCACTAGCACGAGAACGGCAATGACAACGACAACGCCAACATGAAGAGGAAGAGCGAGCGCGTCTACACCAAGAAGAACAAGATGTCGAGGCACAATGCCAAGAACAACAACTCCGTGAAACTCAAGCACTTGCGGTGCAACAAGCCCTCCGAGATTCAAGTCGAGCCATAGCCAACCGAGGCCAACAAGCTCATGAACAAGAAGAAGCACTTCATGAAGAAGTTCAAGAACAAAGATTTCAAGCTCGCGTGCATCGTCAAGTTCCTCAAGTTCCTCCTCGAGCTCGACAAGCTCCTCCACAAGATCTTCCAGAACATCAAGTTCATCAAGAGCATGAAGATGATGGAAATCCTCCACAACAAGAGCAACATGAGGTGGACGACCCTCCTCGTCAAGAGCACAACGAGATTGACAATCATCAACAACATGGACGTCATCATCCCCGACCCCAACACAATGAACAACAATGCTACGACAAGCTCAAGTTCACCATGCCCAAGTTCAATGGAAGCAACGATCCAGAAGAGTACCTTTCATGGGCATTGAAGGTCGACAAGATCTTCCGTTTGCACAACTATGAAGAAGAGAAGAAGATCGTGATGGCATCCCTTGAGTTCCAAGACTATGTCCTCATTTGGTGGGAACAAGTTATCGAGCGCCGAGAGGCAAGAGGTGAACCACCAATCAATACTTGGGCACAAAATAAGGATGTCATGAGAGCACGCTTCGTGCCTACCTACTACAACCGCGACCTCTTCAAGAAGCTCCAACTACTCAAGCAAGGAACCAAGAGCGTTGAAGAGTACTACAAAGAGATGGAGATTTCCATGATATGAGCCAATGTCACGGAAGATGATGAGAAAACTATGGCATGTTTCTTGAATGGACTCAACCATCCTATCAAGAAGATCGCCGACTTTCAACCATACTCGACCCTCCTCGAGCTAGTGCATCAAGCTACCAAAGCGAAACGTCAAGTGCAAGATGACTTCAATTATGCCAAGTTGTCATCCAAGTCCTATGGCTTCTCCAACAATCAAGCTTCAGTGACTCCAACATCTTCGACTACCCCGAGTCATCCTCCTTCTACAAGAAACTTCAAGCTGGGCGCTTCATCATCATCTACCCCAACCGATGAGACCGGCAAGACAAGTTCCTTCAAATGCTTCACATGCGGCGGTCGAAGCCACAAGTCCTTTGAGTGTACAAACAAGCACACTATGATCCTTAACAACGACAGAACCCATGACTCCATGAGTGAAGAGGATATGAAAGCCCTTAAGCAAGTGGCAATGCACCGGCGCGTGACCGAAGAAGAAGAAGATCACGTCTTTTGTGACAAAGATTCAAGTCCCGCTCTTGTTGTCTCCAAGGTCTTGACTCTTGAACATCAACAAGAAGAAGACCAAAGATACCACATATTCCATACCAAGGCCGGCATCAATGGAAGATCCGTCAAGATCATCATCGATGGAGGGAGTTGTCATAACCTCGCAAGTGAAGAACTTTGTTACAAGCTCCAATTGCCTAAGACGAAGCACCCACATCCATATAAAGTGCAATGGCTTAGCGACTCTGGCACTCTCCAAGTTGAGCATCGAGTACAAGTCTCCTTCCAAATTGGTGCCTATGAAGACACTTTGGAGTGTGATGTTGTTCCAATGACCGTTTGACACCTTCTTCTTGGACGCCCAGGGCAATTTGATAGAGGAGTCTTCCACAATGGCCGAACAAACCACTACATCTCCAACATGAAGGGAAAGGAGTACGTACTTCGCCCATGTCTCCAAGCCAAGTGATCACCGACAAGCAAGCCACCCATCGTAGAGAAAATAGTGAGAGAGAGAACCACCAAAAAGAAAGTGAGCGCCACAAGCTCAAATTGAGCGACTCCACGATGAGCGACAAGAAGTACTTCGTTCTATCTGCCGCCACACGTGAGATGAGAGAAGTGTGTGGGAACACATCTAGTGTCATGCACTATGACCTTTCGTGCAACGACGAGGCATCAAAAGCTAACACCAATCACACTCTTCCTCTAGTGTTGTCTTCTCTTTTGCAGGAATTTCACGATGTTTTCGCCGACGAGCTACCTCTGGGACTACCTCCACTTCGAGACATCGAGAACCACATCGCCTTCATCCCCGGAGCCCCGTTTCCGAACAAGGTTCCCTCCCGCGTCAACCCCGAGGAACCTAAGGAGATCCAATGGAAAGTTCAACTACTCATCCACTTTGGACACAACAAGACACTTGCTACGCTCTCCAAGCACCAGTCTTGGCCCACGATGCTTCGCGACGTCAACCGCTTCACCAACAATTACTCTACATGTCGCCAAGCTAAGTGCAAAGCTCAATCTCTTGGTCTTTACATGCCACTTCCAATTCCATATCAACCATGGGAGGATTTTACTAGGAATTTTGTGCTTGGGTTGCCTAGAAATAGGAATGGAAAGGATTCCGTGTTTGTTGTTGTCAACCAATTCTCCAACACGACTCATTTCATATCTCGCCACAAGATAGACGATACTTCACATATTGCACATCTATTTTGTAGGGAAATCTTGCAACCATGCCTACCGATCGCTGAGTACGCCAACAACCGCGCAAGACACTCAACTACCGGCAAGTCCCCCTTCGTGGTCGTCTACCGATTCAACCCATTGTCACCATTGGACATTCTTCCTCTACCACTCCAAGAGCGCATCAATTTGGACGCAAGTGCACGAGTGACACATCTCAAGAAGGTGCATGAAGATACAAGAAACACCATCGAGCTCCAAGTTCAACGCCTTGCGACCAAGCTCAACTTCAACAAGTAACATATGGTATTTAACACCGAAGATCTCGTGTGGCTACACCTTCGCAAGGACCGCTTTCCCCAAGAATGCAAGTCCAAACTTCGACCACGAGAGAATGGACCCTTCAAGGACCTCTCTCCCTTCCATGGTGATGAAGAATTTTATCCGAGGACGGATCTTCTCCAAGGGAGGGGAGATGATGTGGAGCATCCCAAGGTCATCCCCATGGACCTACCATCGTCTCACCAAGTGCCTAGCGGACCCATGACACGAGCACGTGCAAGAGCTCTTGAAACCGAGGTGACATCTCTCTTCTCACATTTCCACTTTGATGCACATGAGACATGGCTACTACCTCATACGGACACATTGTGCATACTCAGGTATCATGGAGAAGCTAAGGAGCAAGGGGAAGAAGAAGAGGAAGATGGACGAGAAGACAGAGAAGAAGGAGGGCTGCAGGAAAAGTCCCAGCCTGTAACGCCCTTGATGCGGCTATATCTCCCACGTGTCGAAGCACGACTTAGAGGCATAACCGCATTGAAAGCAATGTCGCAAGTGAGATAATCTTCGCACAACCCAAGTAATACAATAGGGGAAAAAGATACATAGTTGTCTTACAATCGCCACTTCACACAATACATGAATGAAGCATTACATCAACCAGATACAATCAAGGTCCGACTACGGAACCAAAATAAAAGAAGAACCCCAAATGCGACAAAGGTCCCCGATCGACCCCAACAGGGCTCCACTACTGATCAACTAGAACGAAACAACACAAAGGACAAGATCTTCATCGAGCTCCTCCTGAGCTTGGTTGCGTCATCTGCACGGCCTCATCGGCACCTGCAAGCTGGTTTTGGAAGTATCTGTGAGCCACGGGGACTCAGCAATCTCGCACCCTCGCGATCAAGACTATTTAAGCTTATGGGTAAGGTAAAGGTATGAGGTGGAGCTGCAGCAAGCGACTAGCATATATGGTGGCTAACATGCGCAAATGAGAGCGAGAAGAGAAGGCAAAGCACGGTCGATAAAAGTATGATCAAGAAGTGATCCTAGAACAACCTACGTCAAGCATTACTCCAACACCGTGTTCGCTTCCCGGACTCTGCCGGAAAGAGACCATCACGGTTACACACACGGTTGATACATTTTAATTAAGGTCAACTTTAGGTTTTCTACAACCGGACGTTAACAAATTCCCATCTGCCCATAACTGCGGGCCCGGCTTTGGAAAGTTCAAATCCCTGCAGGGGTGTCCCAACTTAGCCCATGACAAGCTCTCACGGTCAAAGAAGGATATTCCTTCTAGCGGGAAGACCCGATCAGACTCGGAATCCCGGTTACAAGACATTTTGACAATGGTAAAACAAAACCAGCAACACCGCCCGAATGTGCCGACAAATCCCGATAGGAGCTGCACATATCTCGTTCTCAGGGCACACTCAGATGAGCTCTCCATACAACTAAAACCAAACCTCAAGTTTCCCCGAGGGGGCGCTGCACAGGACTCTAGGTTGGACCAACACTCAGAGGAGCACTGGCCCGGGGGGGGGGGTAAAATAATGATGACCCTCAGGACCGTGACTCCCAAGGGAAAAGAAAAGGCTAGGTGGCAAATGGTAAAACCAATGTTGGGCATTGCTGGAGGAGTTTTATTCAAGGCGAACTGTCAAGGGGTTCCCATTATTACCCAACCGCGTAAGGAACGCAAAATCCGGGAACATAACACCGATATGACGGAAACTAGGGCGGCAAGAGTGGAACAAAACGCCAGGCATAAGGCTGAGCCTTCCACCCTTTACCAAGTATATAGATGCATTAATTAAATAAGAGATATTGTGATATCCCAACAAGTAAACAAGTTCCAACAACGAACAACATCTCCATGTTCCAACAAGGAACAAACTTCAATCTTCACCTGCAACTAACAACGCTATAAGAGGGGCTGAGCAAAGCGGTAACATAGCCAAACAATGGTTTGCTAGGACAAGATGGGTTAGAGGCTTGGTTCAACAATATGGGTGGCATGATAAGTAAGTGGTAGGTATCGCAGCATAGGCATAGCAAAAGAGCGAGCATCTAGCAAGCAAAGATAGAAGTTATTTCGAGGGTATGGTCATCTTGCCTGAAATCCCGCAAGGAAGAAGAACGAGTCCATGAAGAAGATAAACGGACGTAGTCGAACGGATCCTCACACACACGACGTTATCGGAACCAACCCGAAGAAACAACACCGGAAAGAAGCAAACAACATAGTAAACAACCACCACATAATCATGGCATGATGCACAATCAAGTATGATGCATGTCCAGTTTAATGAGGCATGGCATGGCAAAGTGCACAAACAATCCTACAAATTAAGTGGAGCTCATTATGTGACGGAGTTGCATATTGAAGAAAACACCACATGACTTATTTAGTTCTCTCTCGTTTATGTACCCAACAATATTAAATGTTGTTAGCAAGGCAAGAGGTGAAGCATAAAGAAACTATCTATCTAGGCAAGTTTAAATGAGGCCGGAACAACAAACAACAAGTCCGGAAAAATCCTCATGTGCATATTTTTGGTTATGGTACTGTTCTGCCCTAAACTCAATTTTAGGGTTGTTAAACATGCAAAGAAAGGTCACCATGTTAAACTAGGCATTTTAGCATGACATAGGAGCAAATTTAAACAAACAGCATTTTAAACTTTTTAAACATGGATGAAAATGACATATTATTAAACTAGACAAAATTCTAAGCAACTTTCATATATAATTCATTTTAATCCGATGCATCAATTGTGAGTTATTATATGCATGATCCACAAGGGCTTTCCTGCCAAAATGCTCTCCTCTGGAAAAATAGACAAATTGCAGATCTGAAAAAAAAAACAAAGGCGGGCTAAATCTGAAGCAAACTGGGTCTACAGAAAGAAAAAAAAACAGAGGCTCCGCTGGGTCTCACCATGGGCTTCGGCCCAATCCAAGCAGTGGTGGGGCAGGCTGGATCTGTAGGGGAAGCAGCGGCCCGACATGCAGTGTGGGCGGCTGGGCCTTGGCGCCGAGGTCAATAGCAGCGATAGGCCAAATCTCATGGTCGCGGTCAGACAGCTAGAGCGGCTGCGGTGGATCCACGCGACGAGCAGTCAACGCGGGCGCGGCTCCCTCCTGTCGCTCGAAGCAGGGGAAAACGAGTGGGTGGCCTTGGCACGATGCAGAGGAGCTGGCGCGGCTCTGGTCACTCGCAGACGAGGCAGGGGTCGATAGAGATTCACCGGGAAGACGCAGCGGGCGACTGATTTGACGGAGCTCGGCGAGGGGATCAGTCATGGCGGCGCCGGGCTTGAGAGGAGGCTATCAGCCATGGCGTGGAGATCCTCCGACGCGCGTGCGCATGCAGGTGTGAGGAGGGCCTCGCCGAGTTCGTGCGGGAGGAGTGCAGGAGGCGCGCGAGGAGGGACTTGGCGCGGTCGAGGGCGACGGCCTCAGGTCAGGGGAGGTCGGGCGCAGGACGAGGTGAATGGCGGCAGGAGGTGGCTTCCGTTCATGGCGGCAGCGTCCTAGTGGCTTCCTGCAGAACGGGAGGGAGAGAGAGAGGTGAGCTCGGGAGAGAGAGCAGTAAAAGGAGAGGGGGAGGAGGAGGAGACGGTGAGCGGTGGCATGACCTGGTTGCCGGAGCGGCAAGGCGACGGGAGGAAGGAGTAGGTGCTCGAGCGGCTCGGCGGCGGCCATGGGAGCTCATGCTCCTTGCACGACTGCACAAGGCAGGGCCTCTGGATCCATCGCTCTGCGTGGGGGAACTCAGTTGCCAGCGCGGGAAGGCACGGGATGCAAGGGGGGTCGAGCGAGGGAGCAGCAGAGGATGTAGGAGGAGGTGATGTGGCGCTGTTTGATTGGATCGATCCGATCTGGGAGGATCCCGAAGTGGATGCGGGAGTGTGGCGGCGGGTGAGGGAAAGATGGGACAACTAGCCTAAAACTTAGGGTTAGACTAGAATATATAGCGAGTGGATATTTGGGTAGGGGCTAATCCGTCCCTCCGATTGTAATCAGACGGCCGGAAAAAAATAGATAGGGAGTCCAAGCAAGAAAACGGTGATGTTTTGTAGATGTTTGGGGATGATCTGAGACCAACGGTGGCAACTGTCCGGGTCGGGTCCGGGACAGTTTTGGACGTGCACAAGGGGGCTGCGGGCTGACGAGAGAGGTTTGGTTGGACCTGGTGATTGTCAGCGGACTGTGCAGAAGCTTAGGGCTAAGAGAAGAGAAGAGAGAGAGAGACCCGGCGACAGTTTCCGGAGACCGAAAACATCCGACGTTAGACCGACTATAATGTCCCTATAGTTATCCGTTGGGCTATCAAACAAACTCCGAACGTGATGAAACTTGGCAGGCGGTCTACTAACAACAAAAACAACACCGCACGCCAACTTTCATCCCATTCCGAGAACATTTTCCGGCCACTTATAAAATACTATTTCGGACATGCCGCGGGCGCGTGCAAGTGTGGTTGGGCTCAGAACGGACAACAGAGAGAACTGGGGGAACCCGAACGGATGCAAGTTTTGAAAACATGATGATGCAATGCACATGATGACATGATAAGAAGCGACGCGCAAGCAAATGACAAAGCAACTACAGCGAATAACTGGAAGACACCTGGCACATCGGTCACGAGGCGTCACAACACTCCACCACTACGAGAGGATCTCGTCCCGAGATCTAGAATGGCACCGGAGGGACAACGGAAGAGAAAGAGAAGAAGTAAAACTAAGTAGCTTCTTTGACAAACGAGTGAAACCAAGGAACCTTGCGAGATTGAACAAATTCGAGAAAGAACACAACGATGGTGAATAAGGTCGAAAACACTCCTTTAGAAAAGAGGAACAAAGAACATTGCGAAAAACCTTGAGGTTGAAGGGCCAGATAAATATTGAAACCACTCCGGTTAAAACAAGATAGAAAAGGATTAAGAATGATATAATTTGGGCAGCATTTCGAATAAAAAGAAAAGGAATTGAATAAGAACTTGGTAAAATGAGAAGATACTTGATGAAATCACAACATACTGCCTCCGGAACTATTGAAAGAATGGCACAAGTGGTAAGAAAGATTTCAGACAGCACTCTGGTTTGAGAAGGTAGGCAAAACTTGATTAGATGAGAGAACTTGAATGAAGGACACGACACTCCGGTTGAATGGATAAGCAAAAGAAAGAACATGATCTTGACAAACCGATATGAGGAGTGAAAAGAGCAACATCACTAGACCTCCGAGAGAAAGAATAGAATAAATATAATTGAGACAAAAGAATGTAGAAGAAAATGCCAACTTCTGCTACAAAAGAGCTTGAAAAGGTATCCTTAGGAGAAGGGTCGAACGGAGTTGTTGGAACACCAACAACTAAAAGAATAATCTTGATATGGTCTTATGGCATACATCTCAAATTATGAGGCGGCAACCTGCCACTCACGGGAAAAAGAATTGGATTGATAAGAACAAGAAGACGAGAAAACTTGTTCACCGGAAGGATAAAGAAGAACTTGAGTCCTTTATGAGCACCATAAAAAGCACGATCCTTATGGAAGAGCTTTAGGTGAAATATAACCCAAGATAACTCCAACGAAGAGATTGATGGATTTAAAATACCTCATTCTTAACAACATGTGAATCATGAAACATGAACTCGCATTATCAAGACTGACATAATACCACCTCCAATGATATGGAAGAAAGAATTGCACTCCGGATTGCATGAAGAAGAATACTTGAGCTCCTTAGAAAAGAATCTCAATGAACACTTGGAGAAGGGATATAAATCCTTGATGAACCATCATGTAGAACCTTCATGAAGAACTCCGGTAAACAAAAGAATGATCAAACGAAAGAAAGAGAAGTTGAAAATACAAGGTGAAACCTTGCAATGATTTAGATGGAGCTTCGTGGTGATATAATTGCGAGAGCTTGGATCTCCGGGAAAAGAAAGGTGAGCACTTGAAACCAAGAATTTAACCATCGTGAACAAACTCCGGGAGAAAAGATTAACATATGGATGAAACAAGAATAAGAATTACATTATGTTTATCCTTCACCAATTTAAATTGATGACAATCAACGGATTTGGCATATTACTTATTCTCGTAGAAAAGATTAAGAGAGATATAACATCAGACTTGGGAAGGTATTCAACGAAACACCGGTAGGATTGAAACAACGAATGAATTGATAAGGAAAAGAAATCTTGAACGAACCACCGTAAGAATTGAAAAAGAATGAATAAAACATGAAGAAACACCAGGAAGGATTAGCAAGTAAACGAAGATGCTTGAGAGAATTTAGATCCATGAGAACGAAGAGATCACGAATTGATTATAGATACTTGGACGATGCACCGATAAGATTTAGAGAAAGAGAGCTGAAAGGTGAGAATGAACAAATCTTAGATGATGGACTCCGGATAACAAACTGAGAAGACTCTTGAATTGCTTCGGATAAGTGAAACGAATTCTCACAATCAAAACAATTAAGAGAGGATGGCCTCGAACAAGAACCACGAATCTCTGAGAGAACGGATAAGATATGGAGGTAAAATTCTTATTCGGTCTTCAAACGCAGAGAATGACGATGAGGAACACCACCATGAATTACTTAGACACTCCAAAAGAATCAAAACAAAGAGGTTGAGCCAATGATGAAAAGAATTCGACAGATCTTGGAGAAAAGCATTTGACTGATGATAATTCATTCTTACGTCAAACTTCAAAAGAAATTTTGTGGATAGCTCCGGGAAAATAAGAAGAGTCAGGTAAGATCCTGGGAAAAGACTTGTGGGTTAGGGCCCACTCAAAAGAAACACCGTTGAAGGATTTAAAAGAGAGAATGCACCGGTTGAATTAAATGGCTTGAATGAGATAAACAACCTCAAAACAGGTTGAACGGATCTTGAATGACAAGACGAGCCTTTTGAGATAGCTTGAGCACGCCGGAACAAATGAATAGCGAGAAGTGAATTATTATGAGGTGCACCAATATGAGAAGGCATTGGGCAAAAGAAAAAGAGTATGCTCAATACCAAAGCTTGAATTAAATCCACCGAAGAAGAAAATGAGTGACGAGAGACGAACTTGAAACTTCGATAGCATCTTCTTGCGGATCACCGGATAAGAATATTGATGAAAAAGGAATGGAGAAGCTTCCCATCAATAAAATGGATACTTGATTAAGAAATATGAGTCCTTGAAAAAACACAAGGGTGGGAGGGTGGGAAAAACAAAGGCAACTTGGAGACGGATGAAACAAACACCGTTGAGAAGAACTGATAATTGATCTTGCGAATGTTGAAGTGATCGGATCCACTTGAAGAGAGACACACCGATTGAAAAGGATTGACATGACAGACTCGATGATCGAGAAGGATTAGTATTCACATCGGAGAATGAGAACACCATTTGGGGAAGGTATGGAATCAACATTTGCCTTCGAAGCAACTCGAATACCACAACTCAAAACAAAACAAAGTATTTGCTTGCCGAATAAGCCAGAACGAACATATGATAGAGATTTCGTCCGAAGTTTTTGTGGTGGGGCTTACATGGGCTCGATCGTACATCACCATCATGTACAAGGCAGTGCACATGACATACGAAGCGTCCCCGAGTCGGCATAGCCAAGGACTCTTTAAGACACAACGAGACCACTGTAAAACCAACCGTGAATAGGTGGACCACTAGACGTCGAACTCCAATTTCGTATCATACATCTGTCGGAAAGAAATCCTAATAGCTACTTGAATTCCCACTTATGAAACTCCCGAACCATTCCGGTTATGCAATCAGGTGTTGGGGATACAGGGGAAGCATAATATCTCACCCAAAACTAGCAAATCCTACATCCAGCTGTATCCATCCTTCAACACATAACCAAGAAACCTTCGGAAATCGTCTACCTCAACCTTCGAAAAGCATCCGTTATACAAGTTATGGCGATACTCCCGAACTCCTACCCCAGTACTGGGTGGCGTCGAGGTTATCTCACCAACGAACTGCATAAAAGAGATTTTCGATGTCGGCATACTAAACTCAGATATTCCAGAACTACAACGATAAAATTATGATGACAACACCTCGGAGCTCAACTCCCCGGTACACTGCCACAACCCCTAAACACAGGAGGCACCAAGAACAATGTTCTCGTCACAAAACCATCGAAACGATTCCAATATACCCGCGTGATCCTAAAAAAAATTTAGTGAAATTTGAGAAGAGAAGAGTCAAAACTCTACGTCAGGATGCCTTACCAGAGCGATGAGGAGACTGGGGAGGAAAAATAATTCCTAAACTCTCCGATATATAATTCCTAAATGACTCAAAACATTTTTCTAGACACAACTCGGCCGCTAAAAATGATCAAGCAGTGGGGATCCTAAGGTTGGGGAAGGCTCTGATTACCAACTTGTAATGCCCTCGATGCGGCTATATCTCCCACGTGTCGAAGCACGACTTAGAGGCATAACCGCATTGAAAGCAATGTCGCAAGTGAGATAATCTTCACACAACCCAAGTAATACAATAGGGGAAAAAGATACATAGTTGGCTTACAATCGCCACTTCACACAATACATGAATAAAGCATTACATCAACCAAATACAATCAAGGTCCGACTACGGAACCAAAATAAAAGAAGAACCCCAAATGCGATAAAGGTCCCCGATCGACCCCAACAGGGCTCCAGTAGTGATCAACTAGAATGAAACAACACAAAGGACAAGATCTTCATCGAGCTCCTCCTGAGCTTGGTTGCATCATCTGCACGGCCTCATCGGCACCTGCAAGCTGGTTTTGGAAGTATCTGTGAGCCACGGGGACTCGGCAATCTTGCACCCTCGCGATCAAGACTATTTAAGCTTATGGGTAAGGTAAAGGTATGAGGTGGAGCTGCAGCAAGCGACTAGCATATATGGTGGCTAACATGCGCAAATGAGAGCGAGAAGAGAAGGCAAAGCACGGTCGATAAAAGTATGATCAAGAAGTGATCCTAGAACAACCTACGTCAAGCATTACTCCAACACCGTGTTCACTTCCCGGACTCCGCCGGAAAGAGACCATCACGGTTACACACGCGGTTGATACATTTTAATTAAGGTCAACTTCAGATTTTCTACAACCGGACATTAACAAATTCCCATCTGCCCATAACCGTGGGCACGGCTTTCAAAAGTTCAAATCCCTGCAGGGGTGTCCCAACTTAGCCCATGACAAGCTCTCACGGTCAACGAAGGATATTCCTTCTAGCGGGAAGACCCGATCAGACTCGGAATCCCGGTTACAAGACATTTCGACAATGGTAAAACAAAACCAGCAACACGCCCGAATGTGCCGACAAATCCCGATAGGAGCTGCACATATCTCGTTCTCAGGGCACACTCAACTGAGCTCTCCATACAACTAAAACCAAACCTCGAGTTTCCCTGAGGGGGCGCTGCACAGGACTCTAGTTTGGACCAACACTTAGAGGAGCACTGGCTCGGGGGGGGGGGTAAAATAATGATGACCCTCAGGAGCGCGACTCCCAAGGGAAAAGAAAAGCCTAGGTGGCAAATGGTAAAACCAATGTTGGGCATTGCTGGAGGAGTTTTATTCAAGGCGAACTGTCAAGGGGTTCCCATTATTACCCAACCGCATAAGGAACGCAAAATCCGGGAACATAACACCGATATGACAGAAACTAGGGCGGCAAGAGTGGAACAAAATGCCAGGCATAAGGCCGAGCCTTCCACCCTTTACCAAGTATATAGATGCATTAATTAATTAAGAGATATTTTGATATCCCAACAAGTAAACATGTTCCAACAAGGAACAACATCTCCATGTTCCAACAAGGAACGAACTTGAATCTTCACCTGCAACTAACAACGCTATAAGAGGGGCTGAGCAAAGCGGTAACATAGCCAAACAATGGTTTGCTAGGACAAGGTGGGTTAGAGGCTTGGTTCAACAATATGGGTGGCATGATAAGTAAGTGGTAGGTATCGCAGCATAGGCATAGCAAAAGAGCGAGCATCTAGCAAGCAAAGATAGAAGTGATTTCGAGGATATGGTCATCTTGCCTGAAATCCCGCAAGGAAGAAGAACGAGTCCATGAAGAAGATACACGGACATAGTCGAACGGATCCTCACACACACGACGTTATCGGAACCAACCCGAAGAAACAACACCGGAAAGAAGCAAACAACATAGTAAACAACCACCACATAATCATGGCATGATGCACAATCAAGTATGATGCATGTCCGGTTTAATGAGGCATGGCATGGCAAAGTGCACGAACAATCCTACAAATTAAGTGGAGCTCATTATGCGACGGAGTTGCATATTGAAGAAAACACCACATGACTTATTTAGTTCTCTCTCGTTTATGTACCCAACAATATTAAATGTTGTTAGCAAGACAAGAGGTGAAGCATAAAGAAACTATCTATCTAGGCAAGTTTAAATGAGGCCGGAACAACAAACAACAAGTCCGGAAAAATCCTCATGTGCATATTTTTGGTTATGGTACTGTTCTGCCCTAAACCCAATTTTAGGGTTGTTAAACATGCAAAGAAAGGTCACCATGTTAAACTAGGCATTTTAGCATGACACAGGAGAAAATTTAAACAAACAGCATTTTAAACATGGATAAAAATGACATATTATTAAACTAGACAACATTCTAAGCAACTTTCATATATATAATTCATTTTAATCTGATACATCAATTGTGAGTTACTATATGCATGATCCACAAGGGCTTTCCTACCAAAATGCTCTCCTCTGGAAAAATAGACAAATTGCAGATCTGAAAAAAAACAGAGGCGGGCCGAATCTAAAGCAAACTGGGTCTATAGAAAGAAAAAAACAACAGAGGCTCCGCTGGGTCTCACCATGGGCTTCGGCCCAATCCAAGCAGTGGTGGGGCAGGCACGATCTGTAGGGGGAGGAGCAGCCCGACATGCAGTGTGGGCGGCTGGGCCTTGGCGCCGGGGTCAACAGTAGCGACAGGCCAAATCTCATGGTCGCGGTCAGACAGCTGGA
Source organism: Triticum aestivum (assembly GCF_018294505.1). Classification (NCBI taxonomy): domain Eukaryota; kingdom Viridiplantae; phylum Streptophyta; class Magnoliopsida; order Poales; family Poaceae; genus Triticum; species Triticum aestivum. Next base: position 174,409,352 of record NC_057794.1, on the reverse strand, counting down.
GCGGCTGCGGTGGATCCACGCGACGAGCAGTCAACGCGGGCGCGGCTCCATCCTGTCGCTCGAAGCAGGGGAAAATGAGCAGGCGGCCTTGGCGCGATGCAGAGGAGCTGGCGCAGCTCTGGTGTCAGGACCCCGACTCAATGCCACATCGATCTAGCATGTAACACCTCATATCACTTTGCGGCCTCACGCACGGTATTCCCACGGGTGTCGCCTTACCTTTGCCCGGGACCGTTTGCGCCTTTTGGCACACGTATATGATAGTGTCGCTAGCATCCATATGATAAGGAGCCCGGGCTGACATGGCTAGTCGTAACCCCAAAGTGGCACAGACTTACAGGGACAGGCATCCATGACCCAGCATCGAACGTGTCGGTCATCAGCGAGTGAATCCAGGCTGTAGCACTGGGCTAGCAGGACTCCGGTAAACCGGGCTGTAGCGGGCTAACAGGACTCCGGTATTCATCGCGTGACATTTCCCCGAAGGGACAGACACAGGAACGAAGAAGGACACATGCCGGCCAGCCTAAGTGTTCCGGAGCAGTAGCAAGCTACCATGGCTCGGTGGAAACACTAGGAGACATTTCCCGGTAAGAGAGGCTACCAAGGATAAACAACTAGGTTGTCAGATCCCACACATACCAAGCATTTCAATAACATCCACACAATATGCTCGATATGTGCAAATACAACATGGCATCACAACATGACTCTACGACTCAAGTATTTTAATCAATAGGCTCCGAGGAGCGAGATATTACAAACATGGGTCTCATGACCCAACAATCAGAGCATACAAGTCAAAGCACAAGCGGAAGCTATCATGTCTGAGTACAGACATCTATAAATGAAAAGGGCTGAGAAGCCTGACTATTTATCAGATCCTGCCGAGGGCACAAGATCGTAGCTGAGGTAACAAGCTAAACGTCGAAGTCCACGTGGAACTACTAGTGAGACTGAAGTCTCTCTGCAAAAACATAAAATAGACAAACGTGAGTACAAATGTACCCAGCAAGACTTACATCAGATCTATCTACATATGCATCATTATCAACAAGGGGACGGTGGAGTTTAACTGCAGCAAGCCAGCTTTGACTCGGTGGCTATCCTGAACTACGACTGCAATGTAACTCTTTTGAGGTGGCGCACACGAGTCCACATATTCACCATATCAATACCCCACTATGGATCCGCTTCCGTCTCCCTACGGGAACGCCATCCATAGCACTCACGCTTATCTTGCGTATTTTAGAGTAACCACTTTCACTTGTCTATGAACTATGCAAGGGGTCCAAGTTTCCATATCTGAGGAATCCGGCTATTCGAATAGATGATGTTAACCCTGCAGGGGTGTACTTCTTCACACACGCTCCCGCCACTTACCGCCCTGTACACGTCATGTACCTCGGCAACCTTCAAGCGGAAGCCGGGCGAGGGAGTCGGCCACGACCTGACTAACCGAACAAGTCTCTAGTCCAGGTTTATCGCCTATTCGGGTTCCATCCGCAAGGAGATCCGGCCGGGGTGTCGCTCACGGCCCCAAACGATGTGTGCAGGGTTCCCAAGCCCACCAACCGGGTGCCACTTGGTACACCGGGCCACTGTGCCTAGTCTGTCCCAAGCCCACCTGTACCGGGTGCCACTTGGTAGACTACTAACACTACCTACAAACACCAGAAACTAGTTGCAACTCCTGGACAGAGATCATGTTGATTAATAAGTCGAGAGGGGCACTTAAGCATTCCAATGTGTGGTAGTAGCTGGTCATGGATCACAAACACAGAACTCAGTTCCTGAGGACGGCTGCAATGAGACAACCCACCATGTACTCCTACATGGCCTCTCACCGCTGCCTTTACCAAATCGTGTTCACACACTTAGCTCACACATAGTAGGACATGTTCACACGCCTCTGATTCATCCCCGATGAATCAGACCTGACTCAACTCTAAGCAGTAGCAGGCATGACAAACAAGCATGAATGAGTAGGCACATCAGGGCTCAAACAACTCCTACTCATGCTAGTGGGTTTCATCTATTTACTGTGGCAATGACAGGTCATGCAAAGGATAAAGGGGTTCAGCTACCGCAGCAAGTATCAAATATGTCGTTGTTGTCCTAATGCAGTAAAAGAGAGCAGGAGCGAGAGAGTGGGATTTTATCGGAATGAACAAGGGGGTTTTGCTTGCCTGGCACTTCTGAAGATAACATTGAGTCTTCGTCAATGTCAACGATCACATCACCGGTACAGCGTCTACCGAGGGGGAGCAACACCGGCAAACAGAAGGAAACACAATCAATGCAATGCACAATATGATGCATGCTATGACATGGCAACATGCTGGTGTTTTGAGCTAATGCATCTAGCAACAAGTTAAATGGGGTTGGTTTGATTACAAGATTCAAATTCAAACCCCATATGTGATTATTTAAATGCCATTCACTTCATTTGTCCTAAACAGTAGTGATAAGTTGTTCTATCATGCATGAAAATGGTACAGATGGATTCCTTGAATTTTTCTGATAATTTTTCATATATAAATTATTTAATTTGAAGTTACGGTTGAATTTCTATGATTTTTAGAAGTTTTAGGCATTTTCTGGAATTTCCTGAATATTAATAAATCCAGAAAATACTTATTGCGTCAGCATTGCGTCACTATGACGTCAGCAGGTCAACAGACGCTGCTGGTGGTCAAACCTGACCAGTGGGGCCCACTGGTCAGTGACTGGGGCTGGTTAGTGCCGCTGACGTGTGGGGCCGGTCAAAGGCCACGTCAGCACAGTCAACTCTGACTGGTGGGTCCCGTGTGTTTATTAACTAATCTAAACAGAAATAAAACAGAGATTATTTCGACCGTGGGGCCCAGGTGTCAGTGACATAGGGCTTAGTTAGTGGGGTGATTAACTCCTAACAGCTGCTATCACCGGCGGCTAATCGCCGGCGTAACCAGGACGCGGCGGCGTTGCCCGTCCGGCCAACTCCGGCGACGGGAGCTCGCGCGGCTGGGCGCGTTGGAACCGGAGCAAGGAGGCGCGTCGATTGGTGGCCTCAGGCGATGCTAGGGTGGCCGGGAACGTCGACGGCGTCGAGTTCCACGGCGGCGTAGTTGCGGCTTGCACGGGTGCGAGGAGCACGGTGCACGATTGGGCGACCTGAGGCGCGCTACGGGTTCCTGGAGAAGCCCGGAGCATGACTCCATGCTTGGGTTGGTCGGGCGGGACGGCTAGCGACGGCGAGCTTCACGGCGGCGGCGGCGAGCTCTCGGCCATCACAGAAACAACGGCTAGGGGAGGCAATCGATGGTGGGGAGAGGGGGAGAACGTAGAGGAGCTCACAGCGGTGAAGGGGAGCAACTCGGTGTAGCCGGGGACGCGCTGAGGCCGCAAATTGACCGGAGGGGGCCGTCGGATCCGGAGGTTGAAGACGGCGCGTTGGCGGCGATGCAGGGCTTCCGGAGGGCCGTGGATCGGTGGGGAGGAAGAGGGGGTCGAGGCGGAGCTCCTGGGCGCATCGGCGAGGCTAGGGGTGGCCGGTGGCCATGGGTACGGCGACGATGACGGCGAGCTCCGCTCGGTGGTGTGCGCGAGAGGGAAGCAGAGGAGGGAATGGGGTCCAGGGGGAGAGAGGAGAGGTGCAGGGGGCGAGGGGGAGTGCGTGGCTCCCTCGGGTGCCTCCAGCGGCGAGCAGGTAAGCAGGAGGTGGCCGGAGCCCTCGGGCACGCGCCACGCCTCGCCTCTGCCTACTGGCAGAGGAAGACGACAGGGGGGGAGTAGCGGTGGCGGGCTGGGCCGGCTGGGCTGGACAGGTAAGCGCCAGGTAGGCTTCTGCTCTTTTATTTTTCTGTTCTGTTTATTTTTATTTAATTTATTTTGCCACTGTTTTGAATTTAAAATAATTCAAACAATGCCAAAAACTCCTCTGAATATTTTATATTGCTAGATGGACTTTTCCAAAAGCTTATAAAATATTTCAAGGGTATTTGAAATTATATTCTAATTATATGAATATAATTCAAATTCAAATAGCTAATGAATTAAATCCAAAGTCCCAAAAATAATTCCTTAAAAATGTTCAATATTTTGGTTGGGACCAGAACCCTTACCAAAAATTATCAAACATTTAAGAAGAGCATTTTGGAGCAATGAATGAGATTTCTAGGGTTTTTGCCCCTCTTTTATTTAAGTTTTTGAGGCTTCCAAAATTCCTCAGTTCAGGTTTCAAAAATTTAAACATGATGCACACATGAAGCTAGCCTAGAGCATTACCAGAAGCTAGGGATGTGACAACTCACCCCCACTAAACAAGAATCTCGTCTCGAGATTCAAGCGTAGGGTAGGATGAAGGGGAAACGCAAACTAGTACAATCTTCACCATCCAGGTTGCACTTCAATGAACGTTGATTTGAACACCATCTTTGTCTTGTCGTCTTGCCCTGAGAACTTCAGCTAATCATGACAAGAAGAGAAAAAGAAAACTCTAGAAGGATCGGTCTTCTCGAAGGTCGAACAACTCAGGACTAACTCACGGAACGAGACATAGGACCATCTCTCGGGTTGAGACACGAGATACACATCAAGAGGGGTGGAAAGAAACGGATGACGAAGGTTCACTAGGTAGACAACAATTCCACACCTAAGAAGGTGGTAAACGATTGTCAACATAGCGAGGAGTTGAGTTGCCATGATACCGCGACGAAACATCCTGGAGGAGGGTGATTCGTAGATTATCCCCTTAAGTGGCAAAAAGAATTACCTTTGATATAGAGATCATTGAAACTCTTCATACCAGCCTAAGGCAATTCTCGAGCAATCGATTGGCGGGAGTCGGTAGAATGGCATACTCGGACTTGGATGATGTGGATTACCTTGTTGAAGACATCGCAGTGGATGATTTTTGCTTATCACCGGAAATGGAAGGGACCCATGGTAGAATGGCACAGTGGCGGTGCAAGCTAGGAACAAAATGCAAATGCTGGGAATGATTCTGGTAACTGGGAAAGAACCCAACAACAGAGAGTGAATTCACTGTTTGAATAGGTCATAGCATTGCCGAGGAAACTGAGAGCAAACCCAGTTAATGCCGATGATAACACCTAGCGCTTGTGCGTGCTCTCAAGAACTTGAGCATTTCCATATTCATCAAGGTTTACCAACATCCGTGTCAAGGATCCTGGCAACACAACATACCACCATGATGAACAACGATGGACGATGCAGATGCATAGGAAGATAACATCAACTCAGATTTCACCCTAGCGAGGCCAAGGAAACAAAATCTGGATGATCGACCGAGAGACATTTAGCACTCCGCTTCTAATGTTCTCCTTGACGTGCTAGTGTAACCCATTCATAGATATGGTTTGATAACTAGAACATCAGGTAAAGGTCGGACTTCGGGAGCAATAGAATCCATAAGGAACAGTTACGGAGGTAAATCCTACGAAATCCTTATGGGGAGGTGGCCAACTTCCTCAAACAAGATACTACAATAATAGGTCTTCCAGCTGGGTGTGTTGGCCACGACATCCACTTTACCGGTTATCGAGGGACCAATATTATAGTTCTTGGGAAATGTTCCAAACATCATATCTGCCTGAGATTCAGATCTGGTTGGTGTCAGAATATTCCAGACCCATCGAGTCTAGGAAGAAAAATGAAAGTTTGCAACACAAATCGACGAGATGACGTTGCGAGATTCTCGGGGAATGAACTACGATAGCAAGCTCCAAAACATGAGCTGGTTCTGCTACACATGTGTGAACACGCTGTCTCAGACAAACATGATCACATGGTAGTCTTACAATAGAACACTACCGAGTTCTGGTAGGGAACCATCATTGAGGATATAGGAATCTTGTGCATGAACTAGTATTTGCACAGCAACTCCTTTTCCTTGAACAATTCAATCAGTGGCTTGGTGTGCTAGGGAATACATATGGAATGAAGATGATCAGTCTAACAGACCACAGAATTCTTCGCACGTGCATGACCGACTTGGGATGATTCCAAAGGAGCAAAAACAAACTTTCTCGAATTCACGACGGCAACTTACATCAAATGCAGGTGAATCAAAGGTTTGGGTAAGATAATAGATCCAACAATTGTTCACAAGGACCAATTGATGAAGATACCATCTTTCTTCAACACACACACACACACACACACAAAAAGATATCCCTTAACATGAACTAAGTCAGGCAAGCTTTTATCTTCCAACTCTTCAAGTTGTTGTTTAGCTTGACCAACTAGCTCAGGGGTATCCCACACAGATTCTTGGAGAGAGGGTGGTTCACAAGAAACCAACTTGATCACGAGCTCAACATAACAGTCAGGTGACAACCTGGTGATACTTTCGAGAAGATATTCGGAAAATCACGATCCACCGATATGTTACTAAGCTCGAGAACAATCTCGCTTTTGAGGGCAAGATGACATGATCAAAATGAGTGAGGACTTGACAAGATCCTAACTCATCAATCGAAGGGTGGACCGAAATAAGGACTAGGTAGCACGATCAGTCTTAGAGGGATGATTCAAAAACCAACATGCTAAGATTGAAATTATTATCCTTTAACTACCAAGCAACGAGGTTGCTGGGAGTATTGATTTCACACATCACAATTCATTTGTCGGTATTCCGGTTGCATCAACACGATGGCCGAGGAATGACTAATGATGGTGAGAAGTATTACTACATCAAAATTCATGAGAGTTGGTGCAGTTCTCATGACAATTCTGACATAAAGGGGTTAATACTCCAAGGTAGAACAGAACCAAAAGCTGGATTGGCATTTGATCTGCGGAATACAACTACTTTGACCCAATCCTAGATATGGATGAGGTACTGGAGTTTGTTTCTCCAAGTCATTCGGGACAGAATGGCTTGACGGACCACAAGAGTAATAGGCATCGATAAACGAACGCACGCATACTCTTGACTATCAATTGATAGGCAAGGGTCAGAGGACAACTAAAGAGGGACAACTCAAAGGAACATACAATTTTCTGAGTTGTGGATGCATGGTTTAGCATGTCGAACGAAGTTCAACATATTTCTTCCGGATAACCCATGCAGAAAGGTAGAACTGGCAGAGTCACAATATATAATGGAGAACTCATCAAGAGCACTCTGGTTGTGATTGTTCAGTTCAACGAGGAACTTCTGCCATAAGTAGTTCATGGTATTTGGAAGAAGAAGATACCACGGACTTTAAGGACTATCGCAAAGGTTACTAATATCCTAAAGGCACTAGCAATTACTATCAACATGAAGTAAGTAGGATGAATCTTGGGCTCAGAAACCCAGGAATAGAATACCTACTAACTAAATGGCATCACGGGATGCTTTCGAGAATAAAAGCCAGAATCATCACACTGGGATCACAAAACATTGCTAGGTTACTAGGTGACTCCCTAAAACACCTAGGGTCATAATAATTATTCCAACATATATGTCGGGACAAAGAAGTACCTCAACTCACTAATTTGTGTGATTAATCTGGCCCAAAGGAACATCAAAACGGGAGGATGGAATTTGCAAATTGCTTCAAACTATTTAGAAACCTGGGATGACTCGGACAGCATAACGGCTGTAAATGCTCAGAAAAGATTTGAGACATTCACAAAAATGGTGGCATAGCCACTCAGAAGCACAATATCAAGGTTTCGAGATCAACAATTAACATACGGAAATAGTAGGAACTGAACTGAGACTTAAATCCAATAATCTTATAAATCCACTGATTAGTAACACGTGATCCTAATAGAAAGAAGAGATAGCCTAGTTCTTAATCCCCGTAGAAGAGAAGATGATGACTCAGATCAGAAGGCCATAAGGTATAAGGAGTAAAAAGAGCCTTACGTTCCATCCCACAATCAATTCCCCTACATATAACTAAAGAATTTCTAGACTCAACATCGACCGGTTTGGCTTGGTAATCCTACAGGCAGTCAAGCTCTGATACCAACGCTGTCAGGACCCCGACTCAATGCCACATCGATCTAGCATGTAACACCTCATATCACTTTGCGGCCTCACGCACGGTATTCCCACGGGTGTCGCCTTACCTTTGCCCGGGACCGTTTGCGCCTTTTGGCACACGTATATGATAGTGTCGCTAGCATCCATATGATAAGGAGCCCGGGCTGACATGGCTAGTCGTAAACCCAAAGTGGCACAGACTTACAGGGACAGGCATCCATGACCCAGCATCGAACGTGTCGGTCATCAGCGAGTGAATCCAGGCTGTAGCACTGGGCTAGCAGGACTCCGGTAAACCGGGCTGTAGCGGGCTAACAGGACTCCGGTATTCATCGCGTGACATTTCCCCGAAGGGACAGACACAGGAACGAAGAAGGACACATGCCGGCCAGCCTAAGTGTTCCGGAGCAGTAGCAAGCTACCATGGCTCGGTGGAAACACTAGGAGACATTTCCCGGTAAGAGAGGCTACCAAGGATAAACAACTAGGTTGTCAGATCCCACACATACCAAGCATTTCAATAACATCCACACAATATGCTCGATATGTGCAAATACAACATGGCATCACAACATGACTCTACGACTCAAGTATTTTAATCAATAGGCTCCGAGGAGCGAGATATTACAAACATGGGTCTCATGACCCAACAATCAGAGCATACAAGTCAAAGCACAAGCGGAAGCTATCATGTCTGAGTACAGACATCTATAAATGAAAAGGGCTGAGAAGCCTGACTATTTATCAGATCCTGCCGAGGGCACAAGATCGTAGCTGAGGTAACAAGCTAAACGTCGAAGTCCACGTGGAACTACTAGTGAGACTGAAGTCTCTCTGCAAAAACATAAAATAGACAAACGTGAGTACAAATGTACCCAGCAAGACTTACATCAGATCTATCTACATATGCATCATTATCAACAAAGGGACGGTGGAGTTTAACTGCAGCAAGCCAGCTTTGACTCGGTGGCTATCCTGAACTACGACTGCAATGTAACTCTTTTGAGGTGGCGCACACGAGTCCACATATTCACCATATCAATACCCCACTATGGATCCGCTTCCGTCTCCCTACGGGAACGCCATCCATAGCACTCACGCTTATCTTGCGTATTTTAGAGTAACCACTTTCACTTGTCTATGAACTATGCAAGGGGTCCAAGTTTCCATATCCGAGGAATCCGGCTATTCGAATAGATGATGTTAACCCTGCAGGGGTGTACTTCTTCACACACGCTCCCGCCACTTACCGCCCTGTACACGTCATGTACCTCGGCAACCTTCAAGCGGAAGCCGGGCGAGGGAGTCGGCCACGACCTGACTAACCGAACAAGTCTCTAGTCCAGGTTTATCGCCTATTCGGGTTCCATCCGCAAGGAGATCCGGCCGGGGTGTCGCTCACGGCCCCAAACGATGTGTGCAGGGTTCCCAAGCCCACCAACCGGGTGCCACTTGGTACACCGGGCCACTGTGCCTAGTCTGTCCCAAGCCCACCTGTACCGGGTGCCACTTGGTAGACTACTAACACTACCTACAAACACCAGAAACTAGTTGCAACTCCTGGACAGAGATCATGTTGATTAATAAGTCGAGAGGGGCACTTAAGCATTCCAATGTGTGGTAGTAGCTGGTCATGGATCACAAACACAGAACTCAGTTCCTGAGGACGGCTGCAATGAGACAACCCACCATGTACTCCTACATGGCCTCTCACCGCTGCCTTTACCAAATCGTGTTCACACACTTAGCTCACACATAGTAGGACATGTTCACACGCCTCTGATTCATCCCCGATGAATCAGACCTGACTCAACTCTAAGAAGTAGCAGGCATGACAAACAAGCATGAATGAGTAGGCACATCAGGGCTCAAACAACTCCTACTCATGCTAGTGGGTTTCATCTATTTACTGTGGCAATGACAGGTCATGCAAAGGATAAAGGGGTTCAGCTACCGCAGCAAGTATCAAATATGTCGTTGTTGTCCTAATGCAGTAAAAGAGAGCAGGAGCGAGAGAGTGGGATTTTATCGGAATGAACAAGGGGGTTTTGCTTGCCTGGCACTTCTGAAGATAACATTGAGTCTTCGTCAGTGTCAACGATCACATCACCGGTACAGCATCTACCGAGGGGGAGCAACACCGGCAAACAGAAGGAAACACAATCAATGCAATGCACAATATGATGCATGCTATGACATGGCAACATGCTGGTGTTTTGAGCTAATGCATCTAGCAACAAGTTAAATCGGGTTGGTTTGATTACAAGATTCAAATTCAAACCCCATATGTGATTATTTAAATGCCATTCACTTCATTTGTCCTAAACAGTAGTGATAAGTTGTTCTATCATGCATGAAAATGGTACAGATGGATTCCTTGAATTTTTCTGATAATTTTTCATATATAAATTATTTAATTTGAAGTTACGGTTGAATTTCTATGATTTTTAGAAGTTTTAGGCATTTTCTGGAATTTCCTGAATATTAATAAATCCAGAAAATACTTATTGCGTCAGCATTGCATCACTATGACGTCAGCAGGTCAACAGACGCTGCTGGTGGTCAAACCTAACCAGTGGGGCCCACTGGTCAGTGACTGGGGCTGGTTAGTGCCGCTGACGTGTGGGGCCGGTCAAAGGCCACGTCAGCACAGTCAACTCTGACTGGTGGGTCCCGTGTGTTTATTAACTAATCTAAACAGAAATAAAACAGAGATTATTTCGACCGTGGGGCCCAGGTGTCAGTGACATAGGGCTTAGTTAGTGGGGTGATTAACTCCTAACAGCTGCTATCACCGGCGGCTAATCACCGGCGTAACCAGGACGCGGCGGCGTTGCCCGTCCGGCCAACTCCGGCGACGGGAGCTCGCGCGGCTGGGCGCGTTGGAACCGGAGCAAGGAGGCGCGTCGATTGGTGGCCTCAAGCGATGCTAGGGTGGCCGGGAACGTCGACGGCGTCGAGTTCCGCGGCGGCGTAGTTGCGGCTTGCACGGGTGCGAGGAGCACGATGCACGATTGGGCGACCTGAGGCGCGCTACGGGTTCCTGGAGAAGCCCGGAGCATGACTCCATGCTTGGGTTGGTCGGGCGGGACGGCTAGCGACGGCGAGCTTCACGGCGGCGGCGGCGAGCTCTCGGCCATCACAGAAACAACGGCTAGGGGAGGCAATCGATGGTGGGGAGAGGGGGAGAACGTAGAGGAGCTCACAGCGGTGAAGGGGAGCAACTCGGTGTAGCCGGGGACGCGCTGAGGCCGCAAATTGACCGGAGGGGGCCGTCGGATCCGGAGGTTGAAGACGGCGCGTTGGCGGCGATGCAGGGCTTCCGGAGGGCCGTGGATCGGTGGGGAGGAAGAGGGGGTCGAGGCGGAGCTCCTGGGCGCATCGGCGAGGCTAGGGGTGGCCGGTGGCCATGGGTACGGCGACGATGACGGCGAGCTCCGCTCGGTGGTGTGCGCGAGAGGGAAGCAGAGGAGGGAATGGGGTCCAGGGGGAGAGAGGAGAGGTGCAGGGGGCGAGGGGGAGTGCGTGGCTCCCTCGGGTGCCTCCAGCGCCGAGCAGGTAAGCAGGAGGTGGCCGGAGCCCTCGGGCACGCGCCACGCCTCGCCTCTGCCTACTGGCAGAGGAAGACGACAGGGGGGGAGTAGCGGTGGCGGGCTGGGCCGGCTGGGCTGGACAGGTAAGCGCCAGGTAGGCTTCTGCTCTTTTATTTTTCTGTTCTGTTTATTTTTATTTAATTTATTTTGCCACTGTTTGGAATTTAAAATAATTCAAACAATGCCAAAAACTCCTCTGAATATTTTATATTGCTAGATGGACTTTTCCAAAAGCTTATAAAATATTTCAAGGGTATTTGAAATTATATTCTAATTATATGAATATAATTCAAATTCAAATAGCTAATGAATTAAATCCAAAGTCCCAAAAATAATTCCTTAAAAATGTTCAATATTTTGGTTGGGACCAGAACCCTTACCAAAAATTATCAAACATTTAAGAAGAGCATTTTGGAGCAATGAATGAGATTCTAGGGTTTTTGCCCCTCTTTTATTTAAGTTTTTGAGGCTTCCAAAATTCCTCAGTTCAGGTTTCAAAAATTTAAACATGATGCACACATGAAGCTAGCCTAGAGCATTACCAGAAGCTAGGGATGTGACATCTGGTCACTCGCAGACGAGGCAGGGGTTGACAGAGATTCACCGGGAAGACGCAGCGGGCGGCAGACTTGACGGAGCTCGGCGAGGGGATCAGTCATGGCGGCGCCGGGCTTGAGAGGAGGCTATCAGCCACGGCATTGAGATCCTCCGGCGCTCGTGCGCGTGCAGGTGTGAGGAGGGCCTCGCCGGGTTCGTGCGGGAGAAGTGCAGGAGGCGCGCGAGGAGGGACTTGGCGCGGTCGAGGGCGACGGCCTCAGGTCAGGGGAGGTCGGGCGCAGGACGAGGTGAACGGCGGCAGGAGGTGGCTTCCGTTCATGGCGGCACCATCCTAGTGGCTTCCTGTGGAACGGGAGGGAGAGAGAGAGGTGAGCTCGGGAGAGAGAGAAGTAAAAGGAGAGGGGGAGGAGGAGGAGACGGCGAGCGGTAGCATGACCTAGTTGCCGGAGCGGCGAGGCAACGGGAGGAAGGAGTAGGTGCTCGAGCGGATCGGCGGCGGCCATGGAAGCTCGTGCTCCTTGCACGGCTGCACGAGGCAGGGCCTCTGGATCCATCGCTCTGCGTGGGGGAACTCTGTTGCCGGCGCGGGAAGGCACGGGATGCAAGGGGGGTCGAGCGAGGGAGCAGCAGAGGATGTAGGAGGAGGCGATGTGGCGCTGGTTGATTGGATTGATCCGATCTGGGAGGATCCCGAAGTGGATGCGGGAGTGTGGCGGTGGAGGGTGAGGGAAAGATGGGACAACTAGCCTAAAACTTAGGGTTAGACTAGAATATATAGCGAGTGGATATTTGGGTAGGGGCTAATCCGTCCCTCCGATCGTAATCAGACGGCCGGAAAAAATTAGATAGGGGTTCCAAACAAGAAAACGGTGACGTTTTGTAGATGTTTGGGGATGATCTGAAACCAACGGTGGCAACTGTCCGGGTCGGGTCCGGGACAGTTTCGGACGCGCACAAGGGGGGCTGCGGGCTGACGAGAGAGGTTAGGTTGGACCTGGCGATTGTCAGCGGACTGTGCAGAAGCTTAGGGCTGAGAGAAGAGAAGAGAGAGAGAGACCCGGCGACAGTTTTCGGAGACCGAAAACATCCGACGTTAGACCGACTATAATGTCGCTATAGTTATCCGTTGGGCTATCAAACGAACTCCGAACGCGATGAAACTTGGTAGGCGGTCTACTAACAACAAAACAACACCGCATGCCAACTTTCATCCCATTCCGAGAACATTTTCTGGCCACTTATAAAATACTATTTCGGACATGCCGCGGGCGCGTGCAAGTGTGGTTGGGCTCAGAACGGACAATGGAGAGAACTGGGGGAACCCGAACGGATGCAAGTTTCGAAAACATGATGATGCAATGCACATAATGACATGACAAGAAGCGACACGCAAGCAAATGACAAAGCAACAACAGTGAGTAACTGGAAGACACCTGGCACATCGTTCACGGGGCGTCACACAGCCACCGGACGATTGGTCGGGACCGGACATCCGGAGCCTGATGCTCCAGCCGAACCCCACCGAGCGGATGCCCGGCCCAGACCGGACGACCGGTGTCCCCGCACCAGAGCCAAACAAGCGGATGTCCAGCGACCGGACGACCGGCCCGGACCGAAAATCCGCTACACCAGCATCCGAGCCAGAACGAGCAGATGACCGGCGCTTACCGGACGACCGGTCCCCAGCGGACGTCCGGTACCTGGCTATGTCCAGTTGCGGGCTGAGGCCCATGTACCCCTTCACTTTGCCCCCCATTTGCACTAAGACTATAAATATACCTCTCCCTCCACCTTGCTAGGGCAGCAAAGGATTAGCTCAAATTTTGTGCGAGAGCTTTGCTCATCCACTTGGATACCTTCTCCTCGGAGATTCGAGCCTCCACCGGAGAAGATCCCCTAGGCGGATTCAAGACCCCTTTTAGGGAGGAACTCAAGACCTCCTAACGGAGAAGACCGGCTACCCTTGTATCGTCCTTAGTTGCCCGTGGATCGTGTATCTTTCCTTATGTACTCGAGGATCTAGCACATGTGTGACTTATTCGTGTTGGTTTAGTGTTTCCTCTCGTGTTTCCCCTTGTGTTTTCCCTCGTTTTCTCCCTCGTGTTCCTCGTGTTCTTCGCGGGATGTGCTCCTTTTGTGAAAGATCGGGCGATTAGGCTTCTACCCTACATCATTTGGCTTCGATCCATTTAGTGAATTTGTCGACTGCTACAAGCAAATGAGTGAAACCACTTCTGCCGGTCTTGAAGTGTCCAACCATATCCAACCCCCAAACAGCAAATGGCCAGATGAGTGGAATAGTCCTTAAGGCAGATGCATGCTTGTGGGACATGTTTGAGTAGAACTGATAGCCTTCGCACTTGTCAACTATATCTTTTGCCATCTCATTTGCTTGCGGCCAGTAGAATCCCGCTCGGTATGCTTTGGCCATGATGGTCTGAGAGGACGCATGGTGGCCACAAGTCTCCGAGTGGATATAATTGAGAATCATTCAACCTTCTTGTGGCGTGATGCATTACTGAGCAACTCCAGTAACAATCTCTCTGTAGAGTTGTTCACCTATCACGGTAAAGGCTTTGGATTGAGGGACAATCTAACGGGCCTCGTCTTCATCCTCCGGAAGTTCCTTCCTGAGCAGATATGCAATATATGGCACCGACCAATCGGGGGTGATGACCAAAACCTCCATGACCAGGTCGACCACGGCTGGGACTTCGATCTAAGTCGGATCGGTAGAACTTTTCGGTTACGGGGGCTCTTCTGTGAAAGGATCCTCTTGAACTGACGGGGAATGGAGATGCTACAAGAACACATTGCTGGGGATAGGATTCTGAGTGGAACCTAACTTCGCGAGGTCATCCGCTGCTTGATTCTTGATTCGGGGTATGTGGTGAAGCTCTAATCCCTCAAACTTCTTTTCCAACTTTCTTACTGCATTGCGATAACCAGTCATAGGCGGGCTCCTGATGTCCCACTCCTTCATCACTAGATTGACCACTGAATCTGAGTCGCTGTAAACCATCAGGCGATGGACGCCAAGTGAAATGGCCATACGCAACCCATACAGAAGTGCCTCATATTCAGCTTCGTTGTTGGAGGAATCAAAGTGAATCTAGAGAACATAAATGAGTTTATTGCCTCGTGGGGATACCAGGACTACCCCAGCACCAGGACCATTCAGCATCTTGGACCCATCAAAGAACATAGTCCAATGTTCCGAGTGAATTGGAGTCGGTTGTTGCTGCTCAATGCACTCGGCGAGGAAATCTGCTATTCCTTGGGACTTGATTGCTTTCTTTGCCTCAAACTTGATATCCAATGGAAGGAGTTCAATCGCCCACTTTGCCACTCAACCGGTTGCATCTTTGCATCTCTGGTGTTCAGAATTTCTGATAATGGAGCGTCACTGACGACTGAAACTGATTGATCTGAAAAGTAGTGTGCAACTTTCTTCGCAGTCAAATAAATTCCATAGACAAGCTTCTGATAATGTAGATATCACTGCTTGGACGGAGTCAAGACTTTAGAAATATAATATACTGGGCGCTGAACTTTGAATGCTTTGCCTTCTTCTTCCCGCTCAATCGTGAGCACTGTGCTGATGACTTGTCCAGTGGCTGCAATGTACAATAATAGAGGTTCTTTGCTGACCGAAGTAGCAAGCACCGGCTAGGTGGAAAGCACGCCTTTGAGCTCTACAAATGTTGCTTCGGCTTCAGGAGTCCACTCGAACTTGTCAGACTTCTTCATTAGTTGGTAAAGAGGTAATTCCTTTTCACCGAGACGAGAAATGAATCAACTCAAAGCGGCCAAACAACTAGTAAGCTTCTGAACGTCATGAACACGCACGGGGCGTTTCATTCGGAGTATTGCACCAACCTTCTCTAGGTTTGCATCGATCCCTAGTTCTAAAATGAGGAAACCGAGTAACTTTCCAACTGGGAGTCTGAATGTGCACTTCGATGGATTAAGCTTGATATCATATCTTCTCAAATTGGCAAAGGTTTCAGCGAGGTCAGCCAGCAGGTCAGAACCTTTACGTGACTTGACCATGATGTCATCCATGTATGCTTCCACATTCCGACTGATTTGAGTGAGTAAGCACTTCTGAATCATGCGCATGAATGTGGCGGCGGCATTCTTGAGACCAAAAGGCATGGTAACATAACAAAAACACCCGAATGGAGTGATAAAAGCTGTTTTTATTTCGTCGGGTCCATACAGTCGGATCTGATGGTACCCGGAATAAGCATCCAAAAAGGACAAACACTCATGTCCCGCAGTCGAGTCGACAATTTGATCGATGCGGGGTAGAGCGAAATGATCTTTCGGGTAGGCCCGATTGATATGCTTGAAGTCGATGCACATACGAAGCGAGTCATCTCTCTTGGGGACCATTACAACATTGGCCAGCCACTCGGAGTGGTATATCTCGCGGATGAACTCAGCTGCCAGAAGCCGAGCCACCTCTTCGCCAATTGCTTTCCTCTTCTCCACGGCGGACCGACGGAGATACTCTTTGACAGGTTTTACTTTCGGGTCGACTCACAAATGTTGCTCAGCCAGTTCCCTGGGTACACATGGCATGTCAGATGGTTTCCATGCGAAGATGTCCCAGTTCTCACAGAGGGACTGGATGAGCGCTTATTCCTATTTGCTATCGAGTGTTGTTGATATATGAGTCGGGGCAGCATTGGGGTCAGTCGGATGAATGTGCATGGTTTTGTTTCACCGAAGACTGAAATGCAGACTCTGAAGCAGGCTTCTTTGCGTGAAACAAATCAGTCGGGTCAGCAGTCTTCTTGTACTCTTCCATTTCTACTGTTGCCATCTGCTCATCTGTAATTTTTGAACCTTTCTGGAGGCACTCTTCTGCTCTCGACCGACTACCAGTGACTGTGATCACACCTCCGGGACCAGGTATCTACTATTTGAGGTACACATAACATGGTCGAGCCATGAAACGGGCATATGCAGGCCTGCCCAGAATGGCATGGTAGGCACTGTGAAAGTCCACGACCTCAAATGTTAACTAGGAGTCTTTGACCACTTCAGATATGTCGTTGTCGCCGGAGCGACCATGTTCACTTCTCTGTTGATAATTTTCAGCCGACTTTTGCTTTGGGGGTCAGCAAAAATTACTAAAGTGGCATTGACATTAGGGTAACCATCATCCTCCTCTTTGTCTTCATCCTTATCAGATTCCTTTTCTTTCTCGCTGGGCTGACCCTCTCGAAAGCTCTGAATTAGGAGTCGACACTGTCGAGTGGTATGCTTGGGATAAATCAGGTTTCCCTCTTCATCCTTCTTGGTGTGTATATGACACGGCAAGTGTCGGAGTAATTGACCACGGGATTGCAAGACGATATTTCAAGACATCGGGGCTAGCAAAGCCCCTCAGTCCGACTGTCCGGCCGCTCCTGCCGGCTCCCCGTCTGACTGCTCTGCCCGGCCGGCTGCCGACTGCCAGCTTCCGACTACGCCAACCAGCCGGCTGCCGACTGCACCAACCAGCCGGCTGCCGACTGCAGCCCGAAGGGACATCGATAAGACACCGACGAGACGGCCATACCTTAGACGAGACAACCGTACAGTGACGATATCATCTACAGTGTATCTGTCCCTGGGCACTGTTTTTATAAAGTGCACCAGGGACAAAGAGGCATGCACATCATGTACCTGGGCATGGTGCCCCATGCCCACTTGCCCCCCACGCCACTACCTAGCTTAGGTAGTAAGCTACCACCATGCCTATATAAAGCACCCATCCATCCATTCACCAAGGAGGCCACACCACATGCACGAGGCCGGCCATAATGGCTCCCTGGGCATTCTCACACACTCCACGCATGCATGCATACTAGCTAGCAAGCAAGCTAGCTAGGGAACACATATCCATTGAGCCTAGCACACACTTGTGCTCATATGCATATACAGGATCAGATGCACCTGGCACTGATCCCAGATACAGCTCCAGGAGCACTTTGTACTGCCCGATGTACACCCCAGGTAGATACACTCAGACATGCAGCAGTAGAAGTATTATCTCTCCGGAGAGCTCCGAAGCTGGGTAAACCACCGCGTGCTACTCGCATACCCGCTCCCGGTCCTATCAGCAGCAGTCTTACCCACACACTAAGCCCTTGTGGCATTTGTCGACTCGCAAGCCCCCCATGAGAATACCACGACAGTTGGCACCCACCATGGGGCGGTACTACTACTATGCTATCACGCTGCTGGTGGTTTCGCTGTCTGAGCGAGACCCCTTTTTTTCTTCATCGCCTCCGCCGCGACGCCGCGCCGTCTCTCCGGTAGCGCTCGGGGGCTCAACATCGACCCGCCCCCGGAGCGGCCGCGAGGGGTGGCGCGTCTTCGTCGTCGGCCTCTTCGTCTTCACATCGCGGCGTCGCGCCGTCTCTCCGATAGCGGTCTGGGGCTCGACATCGACACGCCCCCAGAATGGCCGCGAGGGACGGCGCATCCTCACCGTCGGCCGCACCTTCGTCATCATCACCGCAACATCGGCTGTCAGTCCGCGTGTGCGCCGCGCGTGGGGCCTCGTTTCGATCGGCCGTGGCCATCCACGCGCTGCTCGCGTTTGCTTCCCTCCGCGCTGCGGCTTGCTCCGGCCAAAACACGCGTTTGCTCCTCCATATACCGTCCATATAAGCTAGCTAGTGCTAAGTCAAACAATAGTCAAACTGTCAAAGCATGGTCATACACCACCCAGATAATCCTCATATAATGGCCGGATGATTGTCACGCATTACCCATACATTTAGTCAGATGCAGCACAGGCATTATGTGTGCTCGACACACATACGAGCTCGGCTCCACTCACGGCTGCTGCTAATCGCCTGCGTTGGCCGCATTGCTCGACCCGCGCGCCTTGGCTGCCGCTAGAGCTACTCTGCCCCGGCCTGTTGCTGCTACCAACTGCTAGTTCGGCGCCGTGTCCGCTCCGGTCCAACGCCGCATCCACCCATCACCAGCACACTGCCGCCTGCCGCTGGGCCACCGCGGCCACGCACCCCGTCGGCCGGATCTCCTGGTGGAGTGGTGGCCGCCTGCTCAGGCTGGATCCGCTTGACGCCTCTCGCCTGAGCCGGCCCCGGTTTCGGCCACGCGCCTCTTCGGCCAAGTCCGCTCGCCGCCTCTCACCTGAGCCGGCCTCGGTTCGCCTGGGCTGGTCCCGCGCACGGAGGTCCGGCTCAGCCTGCGCGGGGCTCCCGTGTTGGTCTCCCACGACGCCGGCTTTCTGGCTTCGCCTCGCGCCGGCCTCCTACGCCGGTCTCCCGCGCTGCTGGCCGTCGGGCTCCGCCCGCGCGTCGAGCCCTCCAGCTCCCTCCGCCTCCTGGTGCCGGCGGTCGGCTGCCTCCGCATCCGCCTTCGTGCTTCGACCGGCTGCTCGCTTGTGCCGACTGCTGGCGTCGCCCGCCACCCGGCCGGCCCTGCCGCCTGCTGGCTCCGCCCCGCCTCCCTGCCGCCGGCTCCAGCACCCGGCTCGCGCCCCGCCTTCATCCGCGCCGGTTTCCACGCCACCCGCCCTGCCGGCTTCGTCTGCGCCGGCTTCCACGCCCCCGGCCTGCCGGCTTCGTCCGTGCCGGCTACCACGCCACCCGGCCTGCCGGCTTCGGCCGCACCGGCTTCCCCGCCACCCGGCCTGCCGGCTTCGTCCGCACCGGCTTCCCCGTCACCCGCCTGCCGGCTCCTCCCGCCAACCCGGCGACCCGGCCGCTTGCCGGCTCCGCCTGCCGGCACGACGACCCAGCCGCTTGACGGCTCCGCGCGCGCCCGGGCTGCGGCGTCCCGCCGGCGCCTACCTTCGGCCCGCGTCCAGCGTCCCGCCCCTCAGCGCCGGCTACTGCGCCCTCACCTGCTGGCTCGCCCCAGCCGGCTGCGCCCCGCGCGCCCCTGACAGCTCCCGCTGTTCGGCTGCCCGTGTCCGGCTGGAGGCAAGAAGAAGAACGAAAGAAAGAGAATAAACTGGGCCGGGTAAAAAAAGTCAAAGGGCCGGCTGCTTGCATAAGAGCCGGCTGAAGAAAAAACCGCAGGCCGGCTTGTAAAAAAAATGAGGCCGGTGGAAAGAAGACCGGCTGCCCACGCTGGCTGAAGAAAGAAAAAAAGGAGTGACCGGGTGAGATGGCCGGAAGCCCACGGCCGATTGGCAAGAAAGAAAAAATGTGTGTGTGCGTCCGACCACTGGCTGCTTGTCCGGCTGCAAAGAGCCCGACTGCTGTGTTGGGGTCCGCCCACCCGGCCGGCTGAAGAAGAAGACAAAGTAGTTGCCGGAAGATCTGGCCCGACTGCTCAGCAGTCGGCCCGAATCTCGGGGGCTACACCCGGCAGGTGCGCTGATGCGCCCTGCGAGAAAGAAGACAAGGTAGTTGCCGGAAGATCCGGCCCGACTGCTCAGCAGTCGGCCCGAATCTCGGGGGCTACACCCAGCGGGTGCGCTGACGCGCCCCCGCGAGAGAGAAGACAATGTAGTTGCCCGGAGATCCGGCCCGACTGCTCAGCGGTCGGCCCGAATCTCGGGGGCTACACCCAGCGGGTGCGCTGACGCGCCCCCGCAAGGAAGAAGACAAAGTAGTTGCCGGGAGATCCGGCCCGACTGCTCAGCAGTCGGCCCGAATCTCGGGGGCTACACCAAGTGGGTGCGCTGGCGCGCCCCCACGGAAGATTGTAGACAAGAGCAGAGTTTTGTCCAGCTCCCAGTAGCCGGCAGAAGAGAAGAATAAAGGGCGTTGCAAGACGCCTCGCCGCCTGGCCGGTCGAGCCTGACCGGCCGGGACCCCCCCCCCCTTCGAGCACCCGGAGGCTCGAAGGCTTCACCCAGCGGGTGCGCCGACACACTCCGCGAGCGCTGAGTCGCGCCGGCTATTTTCGACGACCGCGACTACACGAAAATCAATCTGAGCTCCTCGCCCGCATATTTTTGCATCACGCAAGCACGGATAACCCCGAGCGATGCTCGGGTGCTATCTCCGCATTTTTTATGACAGTAGCATCACTGTTCGCCCCGGCGCCAGCCAGAGTTGGCCCGAGGGCTGGCCGCTTGGCTTGAGACGTTAGTTCCCGCAGACGGCTTAGTACTATGCGCGGTACCAAAGACCCACTCTCATTCACAGACCGCAGAGTGGCTGTCCGACTAGCAAGAGTGAACGCTGGAGGCCACCCACGCGAAAAATGTCCGGGAAGAAAAATGGATCAGGCGATCCAGCCGTTTCCTTTACAAGTATCTACTCGGTTGAATCTGCTCCTAGACTCTGAGTACTGTACACTCCACTTCGCGGCCCACTCTTAGCCCCAGACCGCAGAGCGGCTGTTCGGCAAGCAAGAGCACAAGCCAAAAAGCAGAGGGAACACGAAAAAGATTAAGGGGGCTCGGACGAAACTGAGTCGGCACCCTCCGCATAAAACTTGCAATGCTAAAAGCAAACATTTGATATATCTGCATGGACGAACTTTGTCTTTTTTCTTGACAATTTCCATGAACACTCGCCAAAAAACCTCCGCCCAACTTTGCCAAGTTGCCCGGAGGCTTGGGGGCTACTGTCGGAGTAATCGACCACGGGTACCCCGAGGACGGCAAGACGATATTTCAAGACATCGGGGCTAGCAAAGCCCCTCAGTCCGACTGTCCGGCCGCTCCTGCCGGCTCCCCGTCCGACTACTCTGCCCGGCCGGCTGTCGACTGCTGGCTGCCGACTACGCCAACCAGCCGGCTGCCGACTGCACCAACCAGCCGGCTGCCGACTGCAGCCCGAAGCGACATTGACAAGACACTGACGAGACGGCCATACCTTAGACGAGACAACCGTATAGTGACGATATCATCTACAGTGTATCTGTCCCTGGGCACTATTTTATAAAGTGCACTAGGGACAAAGAGGCATGCACATCATGTACCTGGGCATGGTGCCCCATGCCCACTTGCCCCCCACGCCACTACCTAGCTTAGGTAGTAAGCTACCACCATGCCTATATAAAGCACCCATCCATCCATTCACCAAGGAGGCCACACCACATGCACGAGGCCGGCCACAATGGCTCCCTGGGCATTCTCACACACTCCACGCATGCATGCATACTAGCTAGCAAGCAAGCTAGCTAGCGCACACATATCCATTCAGCCTAGCACACACTTGTGCTCATATGCATATACAGGATCAGATGCACCTGGCACTGATCCCAGATACAGCTCCAGGAGCACTTTGTACTGCCCGATGTACACCCCAGGTAGATACACTCAGACATGCAGCAGTAGGAGTATTATCTCTCTGGAGAGCTCCGAAGCTGGGTAAACCACCGCGTGCTACTCACATACCCGCTCCCGGTCCTATCAACAGCAGTCTTACCCACACACTAAGCCCTTGTGGCATTTGTCGACTCGCAAGCCCCCCATGAGAATACCATGACAGCAAGTCTAACACATCATTTCCCGCTTGATCCTTAACCTTTTTGGGGATCCACGACCCCTTAGGCTTTCCTTTGAATTTTCCTTGGGTCACAATTGCAGCTTCACCAGGACCTGCTGGTTCGTCTTTGCGCTTCTGCTTCCGACTAGAATTTCCTCCTCCGGTCTCGTGGGCGACTGGTTTGTTCTTGCCACTACGTGATGAGGACATCAATACCATTGTTACACCCATAGCCCCTGTTGTTATACATACTGGACCAATTACTAGAGCTCGCGCATGCCAATTGAATTATCAGGTACATTTGTTTCTTGGTAACGATTCTAATGTTCATCAGAATATGATGATGCCTAAATTGGATACATTTTTTTTGCTTACAGATGAAGGGCCTAGCTTGGACAAGAAAGATGAACCTTGGAACAAGTTCAAGCATGGAGATGATGGCATGCGCAAGGGGAACATGAACGGAGTTACAAGTGATGATTCCAGGACTTTGAAGCCACCATAAGGAGTGCATGAAGCCTTGGACGAAATATACAAGATGCCACTTCATAAATTTTGTCCAGACGCTATTCTAGGTGCTGCATCACCCTATTTTTGGGCCAGGCCCATGTAATGTCGAAATACTTGATTATAGGAAGTTTTTAGAGTCCGTATGTGTGGGGAAAAGAGAGTTAGGGTTGGTTTCGGACCCCTCCTCCAAGGGCCACGAAATTCCCCCTCTCTCCTCCATATATACAGCCCTTAGGGCATCGTTTAGACTTTGGGGGTTTTATTTAGATTAAAAGTTCGCCATAGCTGCAACTTCGTGTACTTCATTTGTGTTCAACGACCAGACCAAGACGTCACAGAACCCCACCTTGATCAATAAAGCTTTCCTCTTATATTCGCAATATCCAGATTGCAATCTTAGTTTCTTGCTTGTTCTTCGTTTGCCTGCAGGAAACAGACCTTCGTGGTCAGGTTGATCGTGATCTGGCATGGTCAATAACCTCTCGTAGTTGGTTTAGCGATTGCTAAGGCACGACGTCCTCGCACGTTTGTAGTCGGATCGTCAAAGTCGACTTCCTCCAAAACGATAGCCACCATGCTGGGTCATGGCACTCGGACGGGCAATGTGCTCCAAGGCGCACTTCGGTCTAGGGCCACAATAATAACAAGTGGTCAAGCTTTGTCAAGGCGGCGGGGATCAGGGAGTATCAGATTTGTTCCTTTGCCTTCGAAATTTCAAGTGCAGTGTCTATAGAGAAATCATTATATGCCATATATCTCATCGAAAGACAGGACACCTCGCCTCTATCAAATGGTATCAGATTTCCAGGTTGCTTAGTGAGATTTTACCGGCTTTTGTAGTTTAGATCGAGTATGTTCTTCATACCTACAGTCCATGAAAAAGCCAAAAAAATCAGGGTTAGTTCATCATATCTGAACCAGTCTGAGCCTTTGCATACTCTTTTCAGTATTTTGGTTTGCTGAATTTGTGTCTGAGCCTAGCATAGTATTTTCAGTATTTTGGTTTGTTGAATTTGTGGTTGCATTGGCGTGTCTAGTTGCTGGTCTTAGAGTCTAGTTTTTAGAGTTTTGAGTTGTGGTCATAAGTTGTCACGCCGCCGCCGCACCATCATCATCGCCCCTGCCATCTACCACCATCGCTTATCTGCCACCGATCCGTCTCCGTATACCATCACCAATCCGTATCCATATATCACCACCAATCTGTATCCATATACCACCACTAGTCCATTTCCATATACCACCACCACTGCCATATCCTACCACCATATATACACCGCCAATCCGACTTCCTTTCATATTAGGTTTGTTTTCGAGATCCATCTAATTTCTGATTTGTGTTTCCTTGCCTGAGTAGGTTTCAAAAAAAAATAGAATAGTTTGGGGACCCCCGGGCAGTTTTTAGGCCAAAATTTTCGTAGGCAAAAATATTTTTCCCTATCCTATTTTTAGGCTTTTCTGAGTCTTTTGAGCCATGTGCCATCATAGTGATTTTTTGTCGCACTTTTTCATCATCGCTGCCCTGATTTCCAAAAAGAGTCAAAAAAAGTCTGTGCCCATCCTATCAGTTTGACCTGGGAAGTGTTTGAGACACTCACCATTATAGTGATTTTTCGCAAAAAAAGAGCAGCGCAAAAAAAGGAGGAGAGCCAAAAAAACAGAGCAAAAAAATTCCAGAGTGTGCTTTTCCCTTGTTTACGTGCAGCGTTGTGATTTTGTTAGTGTTCTAGGCTCGCCTCTCTAGCACGGTCTAGCCTAGGACCAGCAGTCGTTGAGCGTTTATTCAACTTTGCATCTCTGAATTGATTATTGCTAATCTTTTTGCTACCATATTATAAGCCTTCCTAGCTCCACATACATCTACGTCGTGCGTTTGACTCTCCCTGGTAATCGCTCTATCCAAGCTTCGAGAGTTTTGACTACATCGGTTGTCGATCACCGCCTGCTGCTGGGTAAGAACTGGTAAGAATTTGAGATTTTCTTGACGGATTTGTGACACCCACCACTGTCGGTGTCAAAACCGGCGGATCTCGGGTAGGGGGTCCCGAACTGTGCATCCAAGGCGGATGGTAACAGGAGGCGGGGGACACAGTGTCTACCCAGGTTTTGGCCCTCTCGATGGAGGTAATACCCTACTTCCTGCTTGATTGATCTTGATGATATGAGTATTACAAGAGTTAATCTACCACGAGATCGGAGAGGCTAAACCCTAGAAGCTAGCCTATGGTATGATTGTTGTTGTCCAATGGACTAAACCCTCCGATTTATATAGACACCGGAAGGGGCTAGGGTTACACAGAGTCTGTTACAAGGGAGGAGATCTACATATCCGAATTGCCAAGCTTGCCTTCCACGCAAAGGAGAGTCCCACCTGGACACGGGACGAAGTCTTCAATCTTGTATCTTCATAGTCCAACAGTCTGGTAAAGGGATATAGTCCGGCTGTCCGCGGACCCCCTAATCCAGGACTCCCTCAATAGCCCCTGAACTAGGCTTTAATGATGATGAGTCTGACGTGCAGATTGTTTTCGGCATTGCAAGGAGGGTTGCTCCTCCGAATACTCCATAGAAGATTTTGAACACAAGGATAGTGTCCGGCTCTGCAAAACAAATTCCACATACCACCGTAGAGAGTACAATATTTCCACAAATCTAATCTGCTGACAACTTTTCATAACATGACATCACGCCATGGCCCTGGTATTTATTCGAACCATTTTTCCCTGCCCACCACTGCACGTGTTGCGAGGCGGTTTTATTGGCACGTCTTGTCAAAGCATAGATCATGTCCCCTTATCACAGGATTCTCATGAATACGGGTGTGGGTAACCCAATCGTGCTCGTCAGTGCGACTCCTCGATTTTAGGCAAGTTCCAAACGGCCACGTGGAGGACGCTTGATATTTGCCCTCTTTATAAAGGGGCCAAAGCCTATCCTTTTCTTCTCGGGCTCAATCCCTCCCTTCCCCTGCCCCGATTTCCAACACCCAAGGCTCAGGCGAAGCGCTTCGGACCTTCAATCATGTCCGGATCCAACCTTCAGGGCCGGTGGATGGCTTACTCTGTCACGGAGGAGGACATCAAGAAGCTAAGGGAGGCCAGGTATCTGACCGCCGAAATCTCGCACAGGCTGCCTGCCCGAGGGCAGGTCATCCCCACTCCCGAACCCAACGAGAGTGTCGTATTTGTTTCCCACTTCCTCCGACGGCTAGGCTTTAGTCTTGATCCCTTTGTTCGAGGGCTCATGTTCTATTACGGGCTCGACTTCCACAATCTAGCTCCAGATTACATCCTTCACATCTCGTCGTTTATCGTCGTATGTGAAGCCTTCCTCCGCATCACCCCACACTTAGGCTTATGGCTCAAGAGTTTCAACGTGAAGCCGAAGATGATCCATGGGAGATAGGAAGAATGCGGAGGTGCCACAATAAGCAAAGGCGTCGATGCCCCATGGCCAAAGGGTTCCTTCCCGGAGATGTCCAACTTATGGCAGCGGGAGTGGTTTTACATCACAGCTCCCTGAAGTACTAAGTGGGTGGCTGCCCCCACCTTCCGTTCAGGCCCCCGACAACAACTGGTGTCATGGGTCAACAAGGGGCTAGACTGGGGGCCGGTTAATGACGTGTCGACATTGCAAAGTCGCATCCGAGATCTCCTCGAGAGGGATGTCAATCTCGTCAAAGTAATGCAAGTTATGCTAGTTCGTCGGGTCCTGCCATGCCAACGTTAATCTCCCCATATGTGGGAGTTCAACCCGGAAGGACCGCAAACTATTCAGCAGTTCTTCGGCATGACGCTCGAAGAGATGTATGGATTGTTCTTCGGATCACGACTAAAGTGTCCGGACACCACCGAGGATGCGGGGCTCAAATGTAATCGTCCAGACACCCAGGTAAGAATTTCCTCGACCGAACACGCTGTCTTTTAATTTTCCATAACATAATTCTAAAAATTTTGCTCTTGGCCAGGACTGGATAAGAAAGGCAAAGATGATCAGGTGTTCGGCTCCCCTTCCCGAAGGCTCGCCGGATCCTGTACTAGTTAGGATGCTGGAGTATGCACCTTATCAAGTGCCCACGGGGGAAGATAAAGGGAGAGACGAAAAAGCCGAAAGCGAGCCTCATGCATTACTCATCCAAACCGGGGAAATTAGTACCTCCACGATGGAGGATAATCAGGGAGAAGAATTTGAAATTCCCTCTCCCAAGGAAGGAAAAGGACCGCTCCTGAAGACATGGAAACAAAAGTTTCCAAACGAGAGAAGAAACCCTTGCCAGGGAGCCCTGACCCGGCGGGCATCCTTACCGCACAGTGCCCGCAAAGGGGTCAGCCCTCCACCGAGCTGTAAGTGAACAAAAGTAGTTTTGGTAAATATATTCTGCTTTATCTCCATGGACAATAACCGAGACATATGTCTTGCAGTCCGGATCGTATCCCTTCCCGACAGAGATCGTCTTCGGGGGATCTTCTTCCGGAGATGATGGAGAGCGAAACGCCTCCCTTTGTCTCCCCGCCTCCTGGGGTGGATGACCCTGAAGTGTCATCACGGACGATTTCTCCTGATCCGCCGAGGCTAGAAGGTAACCCTTCGGCCACCCGAAGTCCGGAATATTCGGCTCCTAAGGGGAGCGACAGAAAGAGTATGGGATTGTCGGTACATGAAGCTTTTTGTCTGCTTTATCTCCATGGACAATAACCGAGACATATGTCTTGCAGTCCGGATCGTATCCCTTCCCGACAGAGATCGTCTTCGGGGGATCTTCTTCCGGAGATGATGGAGAGCGAAACGCCTCCCTTTGTCTCCCCGCCTCCTGGGGTGGATGACCCTGAAGTGTCATCACGGACGATTTCTCCTGATCCGCCGAGGCTAGAAGGTAACCCTTCGGCCACCCGAAGTCCGGAATATTCGGCTCCTAAGGGGAGCGACAGAAAGAGTACGGGATTGTCCGGTGCGCAACCGGACGTACTGACAGGTCTTTTGGAGCAAGAAGCTATCTCAGAGGAGCATCATACTTTTTGTCGGTACTTTTGGTGGTTGAGAGGATATCATCTGCCACAAGTGGGTTGCATGAAGCTTTTACGAGCCTGCTAAAAGGCTTTGAGGTACGCAAAGTAATATAAAAAAATTTGTTTGACGGTACCGCACACGCTAGGTGTGCTCTATACAGGTAGTAGTCCCCGAGACTCTGGTTGCTGTCCCTAGGCGGCAAATAGAGGATCATAGTCCCAGGTAATGATCGTGCTGCCTTGCAGGCAGCGGATGGTCCGATGGATGGCCGGACTGCTGAGTTGGCCGGACTGAGCCGGCAACTAGATGCGGCAGATGCTGACATTGCGCTTGTGAATAAGCGGCTTGACGAGGCACATGGTATGTATTTTCGGGTGGTCAACAAGTATTAAGAGGAGCATGATGCTAGTATCTATAATATGTTGTGACTGCAGATGGAGCTGCCGCCGTGGAGACCCTTCGGGCGGAACTTACCCGAGCCAAGGAACAAGCCAGGAGAAGTGATGCGGCCGCCCTAAAGTCGGCCGAAGACTTAAGAGCCGAACAGGCTGCTCATCGCAAGAGCGAGGATGAAATAGCCAAGATGGCTGTTGAGCTGAAAGATGCCGCAGGTCGATATGAGCTTCTTGAAAAGGAAAGCCAAAAGACAGCGGCTGACCTGAAGAGAGCCGTGGAGGCAGCCAAGGAAACCCGTTCTGAAATCAGAGCGGCAAAGGAGGAGCTCCGTCAAGCCGGAGATATCATGGCTGGGAAGCCCTTTTTGTTGCGGATGAAGTTCGTAGATCCGAAGTATGCCCCGCTGGGTCAATTATGGAGTGTTGCATACGCGTATTCGAACTTGGCAATGAGTGCTGCTGATGCGACTGCGTTTTTCGAAGATCAAGAAGATCACGAAGTGGAGAAGTTGTTCTAGTCGAAGTTCGGTGCTCCGACGTGTCCGCTGTTGTTAAATGAGCAAATGGCCGAGTGGGCTGAGCTCCATAGGTTGTCCGGGCTTGCCATGAGGTCTGTCGTGGTCATCTTTGGCTGGAAGGACCAACGGAGAATAGTTATTTTGGTTTAGCGCAATGATTCCTTGGTGTTGTGCAGCATACTGATGTTGTAAAGAGGTCGGCGTGCATAGAGGGTGCGCGGATGGCTCTTGCCCGTGTTAAGACATACTAGGCAGAGATCAATGGCACCGCTATTGCAACCCAGGGTCCGGCCATAGGCCAGGTCTCGGCCGGGCACTATGTAGAAGAAGTCCTAGGAGGCGCTCGTTTAATAGAGGCTCGGTGCTCGAAGAGTATCATGTTCGAGTGACATGTATCCTCATTTGTAAAAATAATATTATTTGAATTATATAGGCTGTATTTATTGCCTGAAGGTATTGTGATGCCTCCTGTGCGGCCATTTATGTAAGTATATAACCTGAAAGTTTGCAGTCGTCGGCTTCAGCCCCCACGGACATAATGCGGGGGTGTTCGGAAAGCACATATTCACACTTGATCCAACATCTTGGTCCATGAAGGAGGTGATAGCGTGACGAACAAGGCAATCGGACTATATTGCTTTAACACTTTCACTTACCCATAGGAGTTTCACTGTGGGGCTACTATATAGCCCCTGGTACTTCCGCGCTTATCCGAATACGGTGCGTGTACATACATGACCAGAAAACCGGTCCTTCATTAATGCGGAGGAATCGCGAAGATTCCGCTGGTCCTCGAGTGGTTGATCAGTCTCGCGCTTTATCATGACAGTCAGTTTTCGGCTTTCTCTACTGAGGTGCTCATCGAGATGAACCTAGGCACAATCGCAATAGTTCTCTTGGTGCTACCTTAGCCGATAGAGCGGAACGTAAGGTAGCAAAACACAGGAGCCGGACAAACCCAACATTTGACCAAAGACATGATTCGAAGCTGATGCATATAAGGCTAAACTCGCGATGCCGAACACTCCCTAAGGTGTTCGTACTTTACAACATATATCGAGTTGAGCAAAGCCCTTGATAATGAACCCTAAATTTCCAGGTACGTGCATCAGCCTAACGTGGCGAACATGCCAATAACGTCAGCATCCCTCTCGGTTGTGCTAAGTATCCGGAGGGCGTGAAGCAACAAGAGACAGTGAGAAAGGTTTGAACAAGGTCTTAATCTAAAAATAAACCTTTGAGCGGGGCCCTGCTGCACGTCTGTGCCAGTGTCTCCATTGTGTCGTGTCCTAGAAGGGTGTAGCACGATTGTTATTTGCAAGAGAGAGAAAAACCCAGGTGAAAGTGTACGTGCGGAAAATTTATTATTCTTAATAGACCACTGAAATTCAATCTAAGGAAGGTCAAGCTGAACTGTAGTCCTTTTTACATGCGGTAAGCCCCTAGCGCCATCTATGGGGGTATATCCATCGACCCAATCTTGGGTTTATCTGAACTGTTACAGTGAGGGGTGCACCGGACTCGTCTAGCCGTGTCCGCGGTCTTGATGATGGATCATTTATTCTGGTTGGATGGGTCGTTCAGTGTTCGGCCGTGAAAGCCACCATACATTCCTCCGCATGTAAGGAACGCTCTGAGTTTCCGCTAACTATGATGATGCCACATGGATCGGGCATCTTAAGCTTAAGATAAGCATAGTGCGGTATTGCATTAAAACGAGTGAAGGTTGTTCTTCCGAGTAGTGTTTGATAGCCGCTTCGGAATGGAGCGATGTCGAAGGTTAATTTTTCTCTTCAGAAGTTGTCGGGGGAACCGAATACAACCTCTAGTACTAGAGAGCCCATGCAGCGGGCCTCTAGGCCTGGTACTACTCCTTGAAAGGTAGTATTGCTTTGGCTGATTCTTGTTGGGTCTATCCCATTTTGCGGACCGTGTCTTGATATATCAGATTAAGACTACTGCCGCCGTCCATAAGTACTCGGGTGAGATGGTATCCATCAATTATTGGTTCTAGTACCAAGGTAGCTGATCCTTCGTGCCGGATACTAGTCCGGTGATCCCCGTGATCAAAAGTGATTGGGAAGGCCGACCAAGGGTTGAACTTGGGAGTAACGGGCTCGACGGCGCGTACATCTCGGAGTGCGCATCTGCTCCTCCTCTTTGTTACGTGAATCGTGTTCACTGTTTTGACTTCTGGTGGGAATTTTTTCTGCCCCCTACTATTTTGTTAGTGAGGCTCATCCTCGTCTTCACTTGGTGTCTCCCTCCCCTTGTGTTCGGCGTTTAGCTTGCCATCTTGCTTGAAGACCCAGCATTCTCTGTTGGTGTGATTTGCAGGTTTATCGGAGGTGCCGTGAATCTGACATAGTCTTTAACTAGTGTCGAGCTGCTCCTTTCAGCTTGAGGGGCAAGTATTTGATGGCGTGGAGATCATCTCTGCGAGCCATGTGGATATGGAGGATAATGTCCTCGATCCAGACCCCAGGGTCTGTCATTCCGTCGTATGCCACTATGTTCACAGGTTTGAATCCCTCGGGAAATTTGTGATCCAGCACCTTGTTGGTGAAGCATAGGGGTGCGCGGCACCCCTGTATTTGGGTGTGTCTGATGGTTGTGGTGTTCGGTTTTGATTCCGAACTGTTATTTTGTCAGTATAGTTATTTGGGCGGCGATGATTCTATGCCGGAACGCGCTTGCTAGATCCATAAATGGACCTGGTCAAACGGGCTTTTTTGTGTAAGTCCTCACGTAAGTCGTGTGCTGACTTGTGTATGTCATCGTTAGCCGCCCTGTCGCGACCACGGGGTGGCCAGTCCGGTTGATCGGCCGTTTTATTTTCCGGTTGAGTGGGATCTAAGGCCTCATCATCGAATTCAGGCAACAGCTTGTGCATTGGATAGATTTTCGTGTGGCGATTACCGCCGTACTTTTCTTCCTTGTCAAGCACTATATTCCATCTGCTGTTGAGTGTATTCTGCACGGTCTTAATCCTTTGCTTCTTCTTCTTCAGGCTCCGCGCGGTTTCAATTAGCCTTTTATGAAGGTTCTCTTGTTCCAAGTGTCTTTCAGGGATGATGTGTGCATCATCGTCCGGACTATTCATGTCTCCGGAGACAGGTTGATGAGTTTTACCCTCGGGGTTGTCATGACCGGACAGCGGCTCCGTACTATGTTCGCCATCCGCTGGTTCACCCTGCTCCACCGCTGGGTTCATGTGGTTGTTGTCTCTTTTGGGTCGACCGGGGTGTTACTCTTTCTTGCACTATTATCGCTGTTTTTGCCGAGGCGGGATTTGGAGCAGCGCTTATGCCGTCGCTTTGGTTGCTTCTTAATGGAATTGTCCTTCGTTGCTTCCTCCCGTTCCACATCATCATTTTCTTTGGGTGTATCCACCATGTATATATCATGCGATGAAGTGGCAGTCCAGCGCCCTACGGGCGGTGGTTCCTATTTGTCTCTCGCATCGTCGTCCATACGTTGGTGTCTTCGGAGTCAAAATCGAGCATGTCGGTTAAGTCGTCGACAGTGGCTACTAAGTGGGTGGTGGGTGGGGAACGAATTTCTTCGCCGTCCGCTTCCCACTCGAGCCGGACATAGTTCGGCCATGGGTCTCCTGACAAGGAGAGAGACCGTAATGAGTTTAGCACGTCGCCTAGGGGTGAGTGTTGAAAGATATCCGCGGAGGTGAACTTCATGATCGGTGCCCAATCAGATTGGATGGGCACGGACGCAAGCGGTTCGGAGTCTGTGGCTGGGGACGAATTCGGGTGTCCGGCAACACAGGTCTCATAGGAGGTGAAGTTAACATTCGACTCTATCACCGCTGAGTGTGCGGCCTCCATGGCGGGGTCCATCCACCTGTCC
The DNA here is from genome assembly GCF_018294505.1 of Triticum aestivum. Taxonomy (NCBI): domain Eukaryota; kingdom Viridiplantae; phylum Streptophyta; class Magnoliopsida; order Poales; family Poaceae; genus Triticum; species Triticum aestivum. The sequence continues at coordinate 174,376,502 of NC_057794.1, read as the reverse complement.
TCGGACGGCGCGATCTGTTCCGGATTGAGGGCCGGAGTAGTTACAGGTGTGATCTCCCGAACACTGTCCGACGGCAGAGCTAAATCATGCTCATCGTGACTATGCGGTGCACCAGACATGGGTTCAAATCCGTTGAAGATCAAGTCTCTGCTGATGTCGACAGTATAGTTCAAGCTTCCAAACCTAACCTGATAGCCAGGGGCGTAGCTCTCGATCTGCTCCAGATGGCCAAGCGAGTTGGCCCGCAGTACAAAGTCGCCGAATATGAAGATCTGTCCGGGGAGGAAAACATCACCCTGGATCGCATCGTTGCTGATGATCGAAGGAGCCATCGAGCCTTGATTGTGACGGCACAGTGGAACTCTTAATGAAAGCACCAATATCGGTGTCAAAACCGGCGGATCTTGGGTAGGGGGTCCCGAACTGTGCGTCGAAGGCGGATGGTAACAGTAGGTGGGGGACACAGTGTTTACCCAGGTTCGGGCCCTCTCGATGGAGGTAATACCCTACTTCCTGCTTGATTGATCTTGATGATATGAGTATTACAAGAGTTGATCTACCACGAGATCGGGGAGGCTAAACCCTAGAAGCTAGCCTATGGTATATTGTTGTTGTCCTATGGACTAAACCCTCTGGTTTATATAGATACCAGAAGGGGATAGGGTTACACAGAGTCGGTTACAAGGGAGGAGATCTACATATCCTAATTGCCAAGCTTGCCTTCCACGCAAAGGAGAGTCCCACCTGGACACGGGACGAAGTCTTCAATCTTGTATCTTCATAGTCCAATAGTCCGGCCAAGGGATATAGTCCGGCTGTCCGAGGACCCCCTAATCCAAGACTCCCTCAACCACCACCACTTGTTCATAGTCTGTAGGATCATATTATTGTGTGTTTCTATTGCTTCTAACCATGGCAGGATCACAAACCGACAAGATTGACTGGGAGAACTTGACGGGGAAGGAGCTTCATTATAAATTTCAGCAAATTATGAGTGGACAGGTACAAGATGTGCTAAACAGATTTTAAGAGGCCATGGAGAAGACGTTCGAAACGAAGCTCGATAACAAGTTTACTGAATTTCTTTCGCGTTTTCCACCACCACCGCCGGCTGCACCTGTCGCACCTCAACAACAACAACAACAACGTTAGCTTCCAAATCAAGTGGGACGAGCACAGCGCATGCCCATTGACCCTGTGGCAAAATTCTGGTGCCGCTGTTGATGCTTATGTAGCTCCTGCTGCTACTGCAGAGGCGGAGGAACATTACGAGGATGAGGTTGATCAAAATCAGAACTACGTGCAACCACCAGCACCACCACCACCAGGTCGTCCTCAGGTATATCATCGCAATGGTAGGGCTGCACCACCACCTGAGGTACAAGATCATGACCTTTTTCCTAAACTGAAATTGAATATTCCACAATTTGAGGGTAGATATGTTCCTGATATATATCTTACTTGGGAGTTAGAAACTGAACAACGTTTTACATGTTGACAATATTCTGAGGAGAGACGTGTTCCTGCTGCTGTTTGTGCTTTCGCTAGTTTTGCATGTGTTTGGTGCTCTAAACATTGTAGATTATATCCTATTCCAGCTACTTGGGCTGCGTTGAAAACTGCTATACGTACTAGTTGGGTTCCACCATATTATCAACGTGAATTACTTCAAAAATTGCAATGCTTAAGACAAGGAAAACATTATGTAGAAAAATATTATCAGGAATTACAATTTGGCATGATTAGATGTGGTATTGTTAAGGAGAATGAGGCTATGCTTTCACATTTTATGGGTGGATTAAATAGAGAGATTCAGACCATTCTAGAGTATAAGGAGTATAATAATATCACTCGTTTATTCCATCTTGCTTGTAAAGCTAAACATGAAGTGCGTGATCGACAGGCATTGGCGCGGACTAACTTTTCAGCAGGTGACCTTCATCATGGACACCACATGTATCCTCTACTTCCGCACATTCTACTGCACTGACACCTCCATCAGCTGTTACCTCCAGCCGTGATACAAGGAAGCACGCACAACCACCATTATCTTCCAAGAGGACACCTATCGGGCCTGCATAGAGTTCTTCTTCTTCCATGGCATCAACAGGGTACACAAGTGATATTATTTGCCGTCGTTGTGACGGAAGAGGACATTTGGCGAGCGAATGCAAATCTCAGCGTGGGATGATTGCTACTGAGGATGGTGGGTATGAGTCTGCTAGTGACTATGATGAGGAGAATTTGGCTCTTATTACACGTGAAGAACACGGTGGAGATGATTATGATCATGAGACGCAATACATGGCCCCCGAAGATACTGACAGGTATGAATGTTTAGTTGGTCAACATGTTTTGAGTGTGCAGGTCACACAAGCTGAGCAAAATCAGAGGCATAATTTGTTCCATACAAAGGGAGTTGTGAAGGAATGTTCTGTTTGCATCATCATAGATGGAGGGAGCTGCAACAACTTGGCTGGCATGGAGATGGTGGAGAAGCTGTCTCTCACCACAAGACCACATCCACATCCTTACTACATCCAATGGTTCAACAACAACGGCAAAGGTTAAGGTAACACATATTGTTCGTGTGCATTTTAGTATCTCTACATATGCCGATTATGTTGATTGTGATTTGGTATCCATGCAAGCATGTTCCTTATTACTTGGTAGACCATGGCAATTTGATAAAAATTATGTACACCATGGTAGAAATAATCAGTATACTCTTGTTAATAAGGATAGCCATATTACTTTGCTTCCTATGACTCCTGAATCCATTTTGAAAGATGATATTAATAGAGCTAATAAAGCAAAACATGAGAAAAATAAGAGTGAAAATCAGATTGTGGCAAAAGAAGTTGAGCAACAAATGAAACCCAATAATAAAACATCTAGTGTTGCTTCTAAAATTAAATTGAAAAGTGCATGTTTACTTGCCACAAAATCTGATATTCATGAGCTAAATTTCAACAGATCTGTTTGCTATGCTTTTGTGTGCAAACAGGCATTATTTTCATTCGAGGACGTGCCTTCCTATTTGCCCCCTGCTGTCACTAACATTTTGCAGGAGTTCGCTGATGTCTTCCCATAAGACGTGCCACCAGGATTACCACCTATTCGAGGGATTGAGCATCAAATTGACTTAATTCTTGGTGCATCGCTACCCAACCGTGCACCATACCATACCAATCCAGAGGAGACGAAGGAGATTATGCGTCAAGTACAGGAGCTGCTCGACAAAGGTTACATACGTGAATCTCTTAGTCCTTGTGATGTTCCTATTATACTAGTGCCTAAAAAGGATGTTACGTCGCGTATGTGTGTTGATTGTAGAGGAATTAATAGTATTACTATTCGTTATCGTCATCCTATTCCTAGGCTCGATGATATGCTTGATGAATTGAGTGGCTCTACAATTTTCTCCAAACTTTATTTGCATAGTGGATACCACCGAATTCATATGAAATTGCGAGATGGAAAACAACATTTAAAACTAAGTTTGGTTTATATGAGTGGTTAGTCATGCCTTTTGGGTTAACTAATGCACCTAGTACTTTCATGGGACTAATGAACGAAGTTTTACGTACTTTCATTGGACGATTTGTGGTAGTCTACTTTGATGATATACTGATTTATAGCAGATCTTTGGAGGAACATTTGGAATATTTACGTGCTGTTTTTATTGCTCTACGTGATGCACGTTTGTCTGGTAACCTTGGGAAGTGCACCTTCTACACCGACCGAGTATCTTTTCTTGGCTATGTCGTTACTCAACGGGGAATTGAAGTTGATAAAGCCAAGATTGAAGCTATTGAGAGTCGGCCGCAGCCCAAAACGGTCACACAAGTGAGGAGTTTTCTTGGCCTTGCTGGATTCTATAGGCATTTTCGGAGAGATTTCAGCACCATTGCTGCACCTCTCAATGAGCTTACAAAGAAGGACGTTGTAACATCCCAAATTTTCAATTTGGAATGTTATACATAGGTCATTCAAGCATATCATATTTTATTGCATTTCATTTTCTAATCCTCGAAATCCTAAGCAAATCAAGGACCATCGGAGAGAGTTGGCGATTTTCCCTTGTTCTCATATTTGAATTTTATCAAATATTGAAACAAGGATCACTTTGGTTTTAATTATTTTTCTCCCTGAAAATATTTCATATCAAATTATATGAGATGAGATAATATGACTTCTCCAAAATTAAATGAAATATTAGAGGAAAAATATTAAAATCAAATAAGTTATTTTATGTGGGTTTTATCGCTATTTTATTTGAATTAGGAAAATTATGTGGTTTTCAAAATTTCATTAGAGGCCCAAATAAATGTTCACCTTGTCCGGCGTATTTGTAGAGGACGGGGAAAATTTATTTCAGGATTTTTGGAGTCCGTTTAGTATTTCTTTCCTTTGTTTTTCTGCACGGAATTACTTAAAAAAAGGTCAACCGATTCCGGGCCGTACACGGCCTGGCCTCAGCCCCGGCCGGTCTTATAAGCCACGCCCCCGCGACCCCCAGCCCACCAACCCGATCCGCGCCAACCCTAGCCCCGCCGCCGCCAGCCTCACACCGCCACCGCGCTATGCGCCGCTGCCGCCGCCCGCGAGTGCCGCCGCCGGAGCCCGCCGCCCTGCTGCCGAGCCGCCCCGCTGCCGGAGCCCGCCGTGCTGCCCCGCCCCGCCAGAATTTCCGCCACCGCCGCCAACATGTTTGCTGAGGTAGCCGCCGGTTTTTCTTTACAAACCGTATGGTTTATTTCGAACCCTAGATCTGTTTTTTAGATCAGTTCGTTCGCTTTTCGGTTTGGTTATTTAGCGAACGCCCGTTTGTACATTCGTTTTAACGAACGTCGTTCACCCGTTAGTCACAAACAGCGAACGTTCGTTCGTTAGCCTGTTCGTCAGTTTTTCTTTTTCCAAGGTTTTTCGCGATTATTTTCGATCGCGATTTCTGACACAGTTTTCGCTATAGTTTATCTTTTTGCTTGTTTATCGGAATCAGGCGATTCAAGCGCCTATATCTTCGCCTCGAAGCCCCCTTTCTGTTTAACCAACTTGAACAAGATTTTGGTACTATAAAATTTGACTCTAGTCCAGATTAGTAATCGGATCTTGTTTCTTTCCTAGTTTGAGTTTCGTTCCTCCGTTTGATTTGATTCTTTTTGCAAACCGGAGTTCTTTAGTTTAACTTTCTAGTTAAATCTTCTTATTTGGTATTTACACATGCATATTTGCTTGATTGCTTATGTATGCTATTGTTTGTTTGCGATAGGACACCCGGAGTGTGAAGTGTGCTACTACGAGTCGTTAGGATTTGCAGATCGTTAGCAAGGCAAGTAACACTTTGATCATACCCCTTTACCACCCAGTTTTTATGCATTAGTTTCAACCTTCACACATTGCATGAGTAGGATCTCTTAACATGTGGGTCTGGGAAGTAGATGATGAGGTAGAACCTATTACCTGTTGTACTACCAGACCCTTAGGAGTTACTTCTGCGTTATGCTTATATTGCCATGCTATGCTCATAGACGTGGATTGGATTTGAGCGTATCCATGACAGATGTGAGATGTTAATTAATGGTTTAACTTAAGGTGGAAACTTTAATACACATCTGGCTGGATTGCTTGTGGGCACCTGGAGAATCCAGTGTTGTCCTAGGATATCCCGGAGTACCCATGTGATCATCCTATGGTCCGCCACCCAGGCTCAAAGGGATCTTAAGACTTTTCATGCTAGAAACTTCCATGTGCAGCCACAAGCCATTATGGGCTCTAGCATAGTTGAGTAAGTTGCATGAGTTCTTGAAGAGGTGGACTAGCAGATGTATGGGATTGTAGGTGTACCGGTCCACCCGGAGTAGAGAGCAAATGCTTCTAAAAGATTGTGTCTCGGTCATCCGTTTCTCAAACACCTTGTAGTTCGAGAAATCAAACTAAGGAGATCGAGTCTTGTGGGGAAAAGTGCGGAAACCTTTCCAGAGTGTATAAAGTAATCATGGTTAGCCATGTCCCCGGTTATGGACATCTTTAGTATCTAGTTTATGGATTATCATATGGATCTCATCACTCTAAATTAACTTGTTGGGTTGATAATTACTTTTAATTGGGATTGAGTTGTAGGAACCTTCTCAATGTTGTTCAACTACCATGATAGTTAAATAAAATATATTCCTTTGTTGTAGGGAAAATTGGGTTTACGCAAAACATATTAACCATACAGCCTCCACTAGTCATATATGCATGTAGTGATAGCATTTATTCTGTTTCATTACTCTCCTGTGTTACATTCCCAGCATATTCCATGTGCTGACCCATTTTCGGGCTGCAACGTATCATGTTGCAGACTTTTTATACGAGGAGTAAGGTGCGATAGGTCATTTGTCATGCACTCAGCTATGCCGTTGGAGTTGATGGACTCACTTTATCTTCCAAGCCTTCCGTTGTTATCGTATTAGATGGCCTTAAGCCATATTTATTGTAATAAGTTCTCTCTTGAGACATTCGATGTAATAAGTGTGTGATTGCCACTCTGTTATAAATCCTTCAAGTACTATGTGTGTCAGCATTACCGATCCAGGGATGACACTGAAGCACAGAGACTTGACCGTTTGAGGTCGGGTCGCTACAAGATGGTATCAGAGCACACGCTCAATGTAGGACACAACCACTAAGAAAAGCCATAGGTCACTCTTCTCTACTCATTTCTGACTCCTCTCCATTTTCTACTCTTTAGGATGGCGGACTCAAGGAACAAGTTTGCACAACCGGATGAAGACACACCTTTTGGACGACACTTGAAGGAAGTCACTAAGTACCTGAACATTGGAATACCAAGGTTCACCGGGACCTACACCGCCACACTACCAGAAGAGGAACGTCGGTTGATTCGAGTTCAAGTTCCAGGAAGGACGTTCACGCCAGTCACTAAACCCATAGATTATTCCTTTGATGCACCCACCTGGAGTCTAGGCAAGAGTATGGCAGCCCACATTGCTATAGGACGTATTGGAGAAGTCTACAAACAGGAGCTGAAGGACACTATCTACCAGATATGTGGACGCCGAGACGAGTAATGGGAGATGATCAGCACCAGGAAGGACCGGTCCATTGCAGCATTCATCCAGGAATTAAACCATCCTATTCGTCGCTAGGAGAACCAGATGTGCGCAAGCATGATAGATTTGAAGAAAGTGATGATCAGGATCACAGAGCTAGAAGAGGAGCTTAAGTCTACATGTGATGGATATCAGGAGGAAATGATGATACTTGTCGAGAGGAATGACGACATGACAAGGAAGCTAGGAGTTTTTATGGGAGACCCCGCGCTAGGAGGAGAAGACGACGAAACTAAGGAGATTCGTTCCGAAGACTACATCATCATCGACAACACCGACTCCGACCCGGATAGTAGTGATGATGACTATGAAGACGAAGCTGGAGCAGATATCATGGACTCTTCCACCGATCAAAATTTCTAGTAGACCACCAATACTATTAGTAGTACCCCCAAGTAAATATTAGTAGTCTAAGCACTGTAACAATTGTTAGACCTATTGTATGCCCTTGCTTGATTAATTGAGTGATATGATATGATTGTGTTTTGTCTCATGTGCATATGGGTAGTGCTTTCTCATTAGACCTCATTCTATTCTAATCTCTTCCCTCTAAACCCATCAGATGCCTCCGAGACGTGACCCCGGATTTGCCTTCCCACCGGAGCGCACTTAGTTGATCCAGCAGTAGAATGCCTTGATGCAATTGTTAGTTCAGAACCAAGGCAACAACAACAACAATAACAACCCACCGCCACCACCACCAGTTGACAACTTAGCCAGTTTTCTGAGGCTGCAGCCACCGGTGTTTTCCAGTAGCATCGATCCAATAGTTGCGGATGATTGGCTGTGCAGGATTGGAAGGGAGTTGACCATCGCAGGTTGCATAGATGCTGAGACGGTGCATTTTGCCGCACACCAATTGGACGGACCAGCAGCCGCATGGTGGGAGAATTACACAGCCACTTTTCCTATAGCCAATGTCACTTGGGAGCAGTTTCAGCAAGCATTCCGCATAGCCCACATATCCACTGGAGCTATGAGCATGAAGAAGCATGAGTTTCGCAACCTGCGCCAGGGGAACCGTACTGTAGGCCAGTACGTGGAGGAGTTTAGTAAGTTATCCCACTATGCTCCAGATGATGTGGCCACGGACGCCGCGAAGCAGGAGAAGTTTATGGAAGGGTTGAATGATGAGATGAGTATGCAGTTAATGGTGGCATCATTTAACAACTACCAGGAGTTGGTAGATAAAGCTCTCATGATCGAAGGGAAGCAACAGCATATAGAGAGCCGCAAAAGGAAATATGGACAAGGGAAGTACAATTCAGGAGCTTAGGAGAAGCCTCGCTTTATCCCGAACTCGGGAGGGCTTACCCATAACAATGGAGGCCACACTCACAATGGAGGAAGTTCCCATAATCATAATGGCCCAAGGAATGGGAATGGGAATGGAGCAAGCAGCAATCAGAAGCGCTCGAATCCAGCCACACCCGCCAAGAGGGACCTAAGTCACGTTACTTGTTTCAAGTGCGGGAAGACTGGACACTATGCTACTGAGTGCCCTGAAGTGAAGAACGGAAATGGTAATTGGAGCTCTGGGAAGAAGCCCAATCCATTTACCAAAGGACAAGTGAACCACGTGAACATGGGGGAGGTTGAAGAGCAACCAGATGCAGTGATCGGTAAGTTTTTACTTAAGTCGTTTACTGCAATCGTTCTTTTGATACTGGTGCATCCCATTCATACATATCAAGGGGATTCGTGGATAAGTCTAAGTTGCCCACTAGAATTCTTAAGACACCTATGCTAGTAACCTCACCCGGAGCCGAGTATATGGCAAGCAGTGGATGTTTTTAGTTGCCATTAACCATAGGTAGTCATGTTTTCCCCACTGACTTGATAATTCTGGAGTCGCAAGGATTGGATGTGATAATAGGAATGGATTGGCTGTCGATGTATGGAGGAAACATCGATTGTGCGAGTAAGTCAATTATGCTCACCACCCCGGAGGGAAAAAGGATCAAGTATGTATCTAGGCATGCGCCAAGGAAAACCCAAGTACATTATCTCACGGGAGTTGTTCAGGAGGAAGTGCCTATTGTGAAGTATTACCCAGATGCATTTCCAGAGGAGTTACCAGGCATGCCGCCAGATCGAGACATAGAGTTTTTGATAGAGTTGTTTCCAGGCACCGGGCCAATATCGAAGAGACCATACCGGATGCCCGCAAATGATCTAGAGGAGATCAAGAAACAGATTAAGGAGTTATTGGAGAAAGGTTACATCCGACGGAGTTCCTCACCATGGGGAGCCCCAGTGCTATTGGTTGAGAGGAAGGATAAATATCTAAGGATGGTTGTTGATTATCAGGCGTTGAATGAAGTAACAATCAAGAACAAGTACCCACTGCCGATGATCAATGATCTGTTTGACCAGCTGCAAGGAGCTAAAGTGTTTTCAAAGATTGACCTGCGATCAGGTTACCACCAGCTGAAGATTCGAGACAAGGATATACCTAAGACAGCTTTTACCACAAGGTATGGGCTTTATGAGTATAGGATTATGTCATTTGGATTGACTAACGCCCCTACCTATTTCATGAGTATGGTGAATAAGGTGTTCATGGAGTTCTTGGATAAGTTTGTTGTGGTGTTCATTGATGATATTTTACTATACTCAAAGGATGAAGAGGAACACAAGGAGCATTTGCACTTAGTTCTCGAGAAACTCAAGGAGCATCAGTTGTATGCCAAGTTTAGCAAATGTGAGTTTTGGTTGAAGGAAGTTGGATTTCTTGGACATGTTATATCAGGAGAAGGTATAGCAGTAGACCCCACCAAAGTCCAGTCAATAACTGAGTGGTTGGCACCCACCTTAGTTGGAGAGATCCGCAGTTTTCTTGGACTCGTGGGATACTATCGGAGATTCATTGAAAATTTCTCTAAGATTGTGAAGCCCATGATGACGTTGTTGAAGAAGGACACCAAGTTCCATTGGACTGAGGAATGTGAAGCAAGTTTCCAGGAGTTGAAGAAACGTTTGACTACAGCCCTAGTGTTGATCCTGCCAGACATACACAAGGATTTCCAAGTGTATTGCGATGCCTCTTGCTTAGGACTTGGAGGAGTACTTATGCAAGATGGAAGAGTTGTTTCATATGCCTCATGACAACTTCGACCGCATGAGTTGAATTATGCCACACATGACTTGGAGTTGGCAGCCGTAGTGCATGCACTCAAGACCTGGAGACATTTTCTTATTGGGAACCATTGTGACGTGTACACGAATCATAAGAGTTTGAAGTACATTTTCACACAGAAGGAGTTGAACCTCAGGCAAAGGAGATGGTTGGAGCTTATAAATGATTATGATATGAAGTTGCACTATCATCCGGGAAAGGCAAATGTCGTAGCAAACGCTTTGAGCTGAAAGAGTTATGCCAATACCTTAGTAACAAGAGGATTGCCAAAGGAGTTAGCAGAAGATTTTAGGGAGCTACGTTTAGAGATTGTTCCCAAAGGTTTTGTTACAACCATGGAAGTTCAGTCAACATTGTTGGGAAAGATTCGAGAAGCCCAGAAGGATGGCAAAGAAATTGTTGAGATAAAGGAGAAGATGATTGAAGGCAAAGCCAAAGGTTTTCGTGAGGATGAGCACCACATCTTGTGGTTTGAGGACCGTGTTTTTGTGCCCAATAATGTCGAGATCAGGAAGTTGATATTACAGGAAGATCACGACTCACCATACTAGATACACCCCGGAAACACCAAGATGTATTTGGATTTGAAGGAGCGTTTCTGGTGGACTGGAATGAAGAAGGATATTGCCGAGTATGTAGCCGTATGTGATGTATGTCAAAGAGTGAAGGTAGAACATCAGAAGCCTGTAGGATTACTACAACCTATGTCGATACCCGAATGGAAGTGGGATAAGCTTGGCATGGATTTTATCACCGGATTACCGAGGACCCGATCGGGGTATGATTCTATCTGGGTAGTAGTGGACCGCTTGACCAAAGTAGCTCACTTTATCCCAGTGAAAACCACATATACTAGTGCAAAGTTGTCCAAGATATATATGACCAAGATCATATGTCTACATGGAGTTCCGAGGACCATCGTATTAGACAGAGGAACACAATTTACTTCAAAGTTTTGGCACCAACTGCACCAGACTTTGGGAACCAGGCTAGAGTTCAGTACAGCTTTTCACCCACAGACAGATGGACAGACTGAGAGAGTCAATCAGATTCTGGAGGACATGCTGAGAACTTGTGCACAAGACTACGGGTCTAGTTGGGATGATAATTTACCCTACGCGGAGTTCTCGTACAATAATAGCTACCAGACTAGTTTGAAAATGGCACCGTTTGAAGCCCTGTATGGAAGAAGATGCCGAACACCGTTGATGTGGGATGAAGTTGGAGACCGTCAGTTGTTTGGACCGGATTTGATTAAGGAGTCCGAGGAGAAGGTTAAGCTGATCCGAGATAGACTGAAGGTAGCTCAGTCCAGACAGAAGAGTTATGCAGACTCGAAACAGAAGGAGGTAGTCTATGAGATCGGAGACACGACATATCTGCGAGTATCACCTCTACGAGGACTTAAGCGTTTTGGAGTTAAGGGAAAGTTAGCCCCGAGATTTGTAGGACCGTACCGTGTTCTGTACCGTATGGGAGAGGTTGCCTACAAGTTGTAGTTACCTGAAGAACTGTCAGGAGTTCATGATGTGTTTCACGTTTCCCAGCTGAAGAAGTGCCATGCTGAGATGGCAGATATTCCTCTAAGAGATACAGTGCCCTTGGAAGCAATTCAATTGGACAGTGATTTGACGTATGAGGAGAAACCAGTCAAGATCTCGAGATTGCTAGTCGAGTTACCCGCAGCAAGGTTATCAAGTTTTGCAAAGTTCAGTGGAGCCACCATACCGAGGACGAAGCCACCTGGGAAAGAGAGAATGATCTACGCAAAGACCACCCACATCTCGAGGGCGAGATTCTCGAGGGCGAGATTCATCTTAAGGGGGGTAGGTTTGTAACATCCCAAATTTTCAATTTGGAATGTTGTACATAGGTCATTCATGCATATCATATTTTATTGCATTTTGTTTTCTGATCCTCGAAATCCTAAGCAACTCAAGGACCCTGGGAGAGAGTTGGGGATTCCCTCGTTCTCATATTTCAATTTTATCAAATATTGGAACAAGGATCACTTTGGTTTTAATTATTTTTCTCCCCGAAAATATTTCATATCAAATTATATGAGAGGAAATAACATGACTTCTCCAAAAATAAATGAAATATTAGAGGAAAATATTAAAATCAAATAAGTTATTTTATTTAGGTTTTATCGCTATTTTATTTGAATTAGGAAAAATATGTGTTTTTTAAAATTTCATTAGAGGCCCAAATAAATGTGCACCTTGTCTGGCGTATTTTTAGAGGACGGGGAAAATTTATTTCAGGATTTTTGGAGTCCGTTCAGTATTTCTTTCCTTTGTTTTTCTGCATGGAATTATTTTTTTTAAAGGTCAACTGACTCCGGGCCGTACACAGCCTGGACTCCGCCCCGGCCGGCCCTTATAAGCTGCGCCCCCGCGACCCCCCGCCCACCAGCCCGACAAGCGCCAACCCTAGCCCTACCCGAGCGCCGCCGCCGCCCGCGAGCACCGCCACCGGAGCCCGCCGCCGCGCCGCCCCGCCGGAGATTCCGCCGCCGCCGCCGACGTGTTTGCCGAGGTAGCCACCGGTTTTTCTTTAAAACCCGTTCGGTTTATTTCGAACCCTAGATCTATTTTTTAGATCGGTTCGGTCGGTTTTTCGGTTTGGTTATTTAGAGAACGCCCGTTCGTATGTTCGTTTTAATGAACACCGTTCACCCATTAGTCACAAACAGCCAACATTCATTCATTAGCCTGTTCGTCAGTTTTTGTTTTTCCAGGGGTTTTCGCGATTATTTTCGATCACGATTTCTGACCCGGTTTTCGTTTTAGTTTATCTTCTCGCTCGTTTATCGGAATCAGGCGATTCAAGCGCCTAGATATTCGCCTCGAAGCCCTCTTTCTGTTTAACCAACTTTAACAAGATTTTGGTACTGTAAAATTTTACTTTAGTCCAGATTAGTAAACGGATCTTGTTTCTTTCGCAGTTTGAGTTTCGTTGCTCCGTTTGATTTGATTCTTTTTGCAAACCGGAGTTCTTCAGTTGAACTTTCTGGTTAAATCTTCTTATTTGAGATTTACCCATGCATATTTTCTTGATTGCTTATGTATGCTATTGTTTCTTTCCGATAGAACACCTGGAGTGCGAAGTGTGCTACTACAAGTCTTTTGGATTTGCAGGTCATCAGCAAGGCAAGTAACACTTTGATCATACCCCTTTACCACCCAGTTTTTATGCATTAGTTTCAACCTTCACACATTGCATGAGTAGGATCTCTTAACATGTGGGTCTGGGAAGTAGATGATGCGGTCGAACCTATTACCTGTTTTACTATCAAACCCTTGGGAGTTACTTCTGCGTTATGCTTATATTGCCATGTTATGCTCGTAGACGTGGATTGGGTTTGAGCGTATCCATGATAGATGTGAGATGTTAATTCTTAAGGTGGAAACTTTAATACACATCTGGGTGGATTGCTTGTGGGCACCTGGAGAATCCAGTGTTGTCCTAGGATATCCTGGAGTACCCATGTGATCATCCTATAGTCCGCCACCCAGGCTCAAAGGGATCTTAAGACTATTCATTCTAGAAACTTCTGTGTGTAGCCACAAGCCATTATGGGCTCTGGCATAGTTGAGTAAGTTGTGTGAGTTCTTGAAGAGGTGGACTAGCAGATGTAGGGGATTGTAGGTGTACCAGTCCACCCGGAGTAGAGAGAAAATGCTTCTGAAAGATTGTGTCTCGGTCATCCGTTTCTCAAACACCCTGTAGTGCGAGAAATCCAATGGAGGAGATCGAGTCTTGTGGGGAAAAGTGCGCAAACCTATATAGAGTGTATAAACTAATCATGGTTAGCCATGTCCCCGGTTATGGACATCTTGAGTATCTGGTTTATGGATTATCATATGGATCTCATCACTCTAAATTAACTTGTTGGGTTGACAATTACTTTTAATTGGGATTGAGTTGTAGGAACCTTCTCAATGTTGTTCAACTACCATGATAGTTAAATAAAATATATTCCTTTGTTGTAGGGAAAAATTGGCTTTATGCAAAACATATTAACCATACAGCCTCCACTAGCCATATATGCATGTAGTGATAGCATTTATTTTGTTCATTACTCTCCTGTGTTACATTGCCAGCATATTCCATGTGCTGACCCGTTTTCGGGCTGCAACGTATCATGTTGCAGACTTTTCAGACGAGGAGTAAGGTGCGATAGGTCGTTTGTCATGCACTCAGCTATGCCGTTGGAGTTGATGGAGTCACTTTATCTTCCAAGCCTTCCGTTGTTATTGTATTAGATGGCCTTAAGCCATATTTATTGTAATAAGTTCTCTCTTGATACATTCGATGTAATAAGTGTGTGATGGCCACGCTGTTATAAATCCTTCGAGTACTGTGTGTGTCAGCATTACCGAACCATGGATGACACTAAAGAACAGAGACTTGACCGTTTGAGGTCGGGTCGCTATAGATGTGCCTTTTGTTTGGGGTACCTGTCGTGGATTTGTCACGGCAGATGTCCTAGTGTGAGGACCTGGTCATGAGGCCAACGCATCTATGTGGTAGCTTGACAGGGGTTGATCGGGATGTGAGACGCAACACATAAGACAAGGATTTAGACAGCTTCGGGCCCCGGGAAACATCATCCGGTAATAGCCCTACATGTTGTTTGTGGCTAGGTCTCACTATGCTCATGAGGGAGACATCATAAATCTGGCTCTCCTCTAGTTGTGTCTAGCTTTAACGATTATTTTCTTGCTCCCCCTCTTGGGATGTCCCGCCCCTCCTTATATAAGTTGATGGGGCGGGTTACATGTAGAGTCAAACTTGGATTAGGACTTGACCTATTTTGACATTTTATCATAGGCTTCTTAACATCTTGGGCTTCTTAACGTCTTGGGCTTCTTAACGTAAACCGGTTTACAAAACGGCTTACAATCTGGCTTAACTGTATGGCTTAACTGTCCGGCTTACATGACTGTGTCCGCCGGCTTAGAATGCTTGACTCTGTCTGCCGGCTTACATGACTGTGTCTGCCGACTTACAATGCTTAACTGTGTCCGCTGGCTTAATCTGCTTAACTATTCCCGCCGGCTTATAGTCTGTCGTGTCACCAATGAAACATCAAGTCCCAGCCAGGTTGTATCTCCGGTCGGATCACACCGCGGGGTATATCCCCGATAGTACTGCACAGGAAGAAGCATTCACGATATTGAAAGATAAGTTGACACATGCTCCTTTACTCCAACTTCCTGATTTTAATAAGACTTTTGAGCTTGAATGTGATGCTAGTGGAGTCGGATTAGGATGTGTGTTATTCCAAGAAACGAAAGTACCTGATAATTCAATTGGCGTGTGCGAGTTATAGTAATTGGTCCGGTATCAATACCATTGTTACACCCATAGCCCCTGCTGCTATACATACTGGACCGATTACTAGAGCTCACGCACGCCAACTGAATTATCAGGTACTTTCATTTCTTGGTAACGATTCTAATGTTCATGAGAATATGATGCTGCCTAAATTGGATACATTTGTTTTGCTTACAAATGAAGGGCCTAGCTTGGACAAGAATGTAACACCCCGGATACAACTTTCCATATTTGTAACTCCGACTCTTGCCTTTTCCGAAGATGTGATATGATATTCCCTTCATGGTTGGGTTTTGTCTTCGTTTTGCATTTTGTTCATGTCATGCATTTCATATCATGTCATCATGTGCATCGCATTTGCATTCGTGTTCGTCTCATGCATCCGAGCATTTTCCCTGTTGTCCGTTTTGCAATCCGACACTCCTACATGCACCCGACGCATCCCTCTTGTCTCTTTTCGTGAGCAGGCGTTAAACGTTCTCGGAATGGACTGAGATTTTCCAAGTGGCCTTGGAATGCCACCGGTAGACTGCCTGCCAAATTTCGTTCCATTTGGAGTCCGTTTGATACTCCAATGGTTAACCGGCTAACCGAGAAGGCCTCTTGTGTGTTGCAGCCCAACACCCCTCCAAAACAGCCCAATAACCCATCTAAACCACTTCCATGTTCTCCGCCGTTGGATCATGATCGTGTGGGCGAAAACCGCACCTCATTTGGACACTCCCACCTCCTTCTACCTATATATATGTGATCCCCTCTGGATTTTCGCGCAGTACAACCCTAGCACCGCTCCCCTCGCGCCGCTGGACATGTCCGCCCTCTACATCACTCCAGCCAATCCCGTCGTGCCACCTCAGCTCCGCCGCCACCCGCAACCACTGGGAGCGCGCCGCCTGTCTCGTTGCTTCCCCGCATCGCGCTGGCCCGCCGAGACCCGGATCTGGCCCTCCGGGCCCGAGCCGCCCGATCCCGACACCACCCGCGCGCCCCCTCGTCTCCGGCGCCACCCCGCACCTCCGCGATGACCCCGCCACCATGCAACTCCGGCGTCGCGCTGCTCCTCAACCCCGCCGGTGACCTCCATCGACCTCGCCGCCCGGTTCCCGCCTCGCTGCCGCCGTTCTTCACAGGGGGTGCTCGCTCCCCGCTGTCCCAATGCCGGATCCGACAACCGCCGCCCCGGATCTGCCCTCCTCGCCTTTCACCCTCACCGTCCCCGTGCTCTGGTCGCCTGAGCCGGAAGCCGCCGCTGCCGCCTCGCCATGGCCTCCTGCTCGTGCAGGAGCACGAGGAGAGGAGCTCCCTTCACGTGGGCCCGTGCTCAGCCCAGCCGCGACCAAGCCGTCCCAACAGCGTCAGCCCCCGGGCCCAATGTGAGCGTCGACGCGCTATCCATTGCTCGTGCGCCTTTTTGCTATCTCTCGCCCGCTCTGTTTGACCCTGTATTTGACCAAGTCCCTAAAAATCATATAATTTATGCACTTGTTCATCATGCCATAACTCCATGCCTGTAGCTCCGTTTCATGCGCATGATATATCAAAATGTTCACTGTGAGATGCTCTTCATTTCATTCCATTGCGGCATGCTTGTTTGAGTCCATGTTGATGCCCAAATCATTGATTCAAGAGTGCTATAAAATGTTTCCTGGTTTTACTGATCAAATTATGATGATTTGTCATTTTTGTCACATTTGATGTGTGCATCATATGGGCATGAGCTCTACATGTGTTTTGAACTATGCCATGCCATCTTTACAGGGGTGCTTGCCATGTATTTATGTGATTAATGTGGTGACTAGCACAAGCATGCAAAGTTGCCTTTGTGATATTGCTGATTTCAGGGACTTAGGTTTTTGCTAAGTCTTGTGCATGCTGTTATTTTGATGCCATGTAAACATGATGCTACAGTGATATCCATGCTTGTTTTGAGTTCCTTTAGTAAGTATGTTTCGAACATATGGTTTTTTGCTATCCATACATGCCAATGTTTGCAATTATGGAGTGCCCTAGCATGTCTTAATCTTGCTCTACTTTTGCTATAAAATGTTCCTGGCAGATGGTTTACATGTTAACCAATTTTGCCATGGTTGTTGTTAGTGATCCATGCATGCTATGAACTTGCTCTTGCAATGGTTAGCTTCTTGAACATGTCTTCTTGCTATTAGTATGATTATCTTGTCATCAAAGGCTTTTTGATGAGTGATTTGAGCTCGCAAAGATGCCTTCAGAATTCTGTTTATGCCATGCTCTGTTTTCTGCCAAGTCTGAAACTGTTGATAAAACTTTCTATGTTTACATGGGTGCCATCATATCTTCTGTGCCTTTTTGTCTCATGATTAGTAAGGGACTTTTGATATATGCATTTAGTAGATTCATGCCATGCCTTTGTTTGCTATGATATGTTCCTGTAGCATGTTGTTTGCTTGCTCTAAATAGTGCTTCCTAATGTTGTTTCTGACATGCTAGTAATTTCTCTAAGTCTGTGAAGCTGATATTGCACTTTTGCCATGCTTGTTTGAACCTGCTCTTGTGTGATTTAGCCGTAGCTCATTGTTCATGTTTTGCCAAGCATCTTATGTAAATTGATGCCATATGCTTTGTTGTTATGTTGGAGTGCAGTAGCTTAGTTTATTGTTGCATTCTAGATGGCATCGTGTTGTTAACCGTAGAATTGTGCCATTCTTGTTTTGCTTGCCATTTGCAAACCGTGCATCCATTTCCGGTGATCTCTATATCGATTTCGATCGAAATCATCTCATCTTTCTAGCGGTGCGCTTGGTTTGTCAAGTTGATGCCTTGTTCATTCTTTCCCTTCTGGAGCACGCATATGCATTGCATATCACATCTCGCATGTCATGCCATGTTTTGCATCATGTTGATTATGCCTTGCACCATGTTTGATTATTGGTCCTTTGCTTGTGTTCTTGCCTTGGGTAGAGCCGGGAGACGAGTAGGTGATCGAGGAACCTGTTGAGTACGCTAACGAGGATCAAGCCTTCGTCAACTCTGAGAACTTTGTAGGCAAGATGACCATACCCTCGAAATCACTTCTATCTTTGCTTGCTAGTTGTTTGCTCTATCGCTATGTTGTGCTACCTACCACCTGTTATATCATGCCTCCCATATTGCCATGTCAATCCTTTAACCCACCTTTCCTAGCAAATTGTTGTTTGGTTATGTTACCGCTTTGCTTAGCCCCTCTTATAGCGTTATTAGTTGCAGGTGAAGTTGAAATTTGTTCCATGTTGGAACATGGATATGTTGGGTTATCACAATATCTCTTATTTCAATTAATGCATCTATATACTTGGTAAAGGGTGGAAGGCTCGGCCTTATGCCTGGTGTTTTGTTCCGCTCTTGCCGCCCTAGTTTCCGCCATACCGGTGTTATGTTCCTTGATTTGCGTTCCTTACGCGGTTGGGTGTTATGGGAACCCCTTGACAGTTCGCTTTGAATAAAACTCCTCTAGCAGGGCCCAACCTTGGTTTTACATTTGCCTAACAACCTAAGCCTTTTTCTCTTGGGTTTCCGGAGCCCGAGGGTCATCTTTATTTAACCCCCTGGGCCAGTGCTGCTCTGAGTGTTGGTCCAACATGTCAGCCGCCGGTGGCCACCAGGGGCAACTCTGGGCTGGCCTACCGGAATTTTGGACAATCCGGTGTGTGCTCAGAACGAGATATGTGGAGCTCCTATCGGGATTTGCTGATCTTGTTTTACCATTGTCGAAATGTCTTGTAACCGGGATTCCGAGTCTGATCGGGTCTTCCTGGGAGAAGGAATATCCTTCATTGACCATGAGAGCTTGTGATGGGCTAAGTTGGGACACCCCTGCAGGGTTTTGAACTTTTGAAAGTCGTTCCCGCGGTTATGGGCAGATGGGAATTTGTTAATGTCCGGTTGTAGAGAACTTGAAACTTAACTTAATTAAAATGCATCAACCGTGTGTGTAGTCGTGATGGTCTCTTCTCGGCGGAGTCCGAGAAGTGAACACTGTTCTTGTGTTATGTTTGGACGTAAGTAGCTTCAGGATCACTTCTTAATAAATTCTAGCTTCTCGACCGTTGTGTTGCTTCTCTTCTCGCTCTTATTTGCGTATGTTCGCCACCATATATGCTTAGTGCTTGCTGCTGCTACACCTCACTACCCTTTCCTACCCATAAGCTTAAATAGTCTTGATATCGCGGGTGTGAGATTGCTGAGTCCTCGTGGCTCACAGATACTTCCAAACAGATGCAGGTGTCGATGATGCCAGTGCAAGGTGACGCAACCGAGCTCAAGTGGGAGCTCCATGAAGAGCGTGCTCGCTATTGTGTTTCCTTTCCTGTTGATCAGTAGTGGTGCCCAGTTGGGGCGATCGGGGATCTAGCATTTGGGGTGGTCTTTCTTTATTTTGGTTCCGTAGTCGGACCTTGTTTGTATTCTGGATGATGTATGTTTAACTTGTATTTGTGTGAAGTGGCGATTGTAAGCCTACTCTTTATCCCCTTCTTATTCAGTACATGGGATTGTGTGAAGATTACCCCTCTTGCGACAAACCTACCATGCGGCTATGCCTCTAAGTCGTGTCCCGACACGTGGGAGATATAGCCGCATCGTGGGTGTTACAAAGAAATATGAACCTTGGAACAAGTTCAAGTATGGAGATGATGGCATGCGTAAGGGGAACCAGAACGGAGTTACAAGTGATGATTCCAAGACTTTGAAGCCACCATAATGAGTGCATGAAGCCTTGGACGAAATATACAAGATGCCACTTCATAAATTTGTCCAGAGGCTATTCTAGGTGTTGCGTCACCCTATATTGGGCCAGGACCATGTAATGTCGAAATACTTGATTATAGGCAGTTTTTAGAGTCTATATGTGTGGGGAAACAAGAGTTAGGGTTGGTTTCGGACCCCTCCTCCAAGGGCCACGAAATTCCCCCCCTCTCCTCCATATATACAGTTTAGATTAAAAGTTTGCCATAGCTGCAACTTCGCGTACTTCGATTGTGTTCAACGACCAGACCAAGACGTCACAGAACCCCACCTTGATCGATAAAGTTTTCCTTTTATATTCGCAATATCCAGATTGCAATCTTAGTTTCTTGCTTGTTCTTTGTTTGCCTGCAAGAAACAAACCCTCGTGGTCAGGTTGATCGTGCTCCGGTGTGGTCAATAACCTCTCAGAGTTGGTTTAGCGATTGCTAAGGCGCGACGTCCTCGCACGTTCGTAGTCGGATCGTCAAAGTCGAATTCCTCCAAAATGATAGCCATCATCTCATCAAAATATGGGAGGCCTCGCCTCTATCACTGCGGAGTCGGTCTTCTTCTTCGCCGTAAGCATACCAAGTGGCTATTTCCATCATTCGGGCCAGGGTCATATCTCCTGTCCGACCGAATTTCAGGTTAAGCTCTCTGTACCGAACACCCTCCTTGAAGGATCAAACTGCTTGGTGTTGTGACACATTTTCCACCGTGTGATGCAAAGTGGTCCACCTCTGGATGTAATCCATCAAAGCTTCATTCAGTTTCTGCACACAATGCTGCAATTCAGTCAGCCTTGGAGGCCATTTGCAAGTGCCTTCAAAAGTCCTGACAAACACTCAGGCTAATTCTTCCCAACTGAAAATACCTCCGGGAGCCAACTGATTCGGCCAAGCTCTGGCCGAACCCTCTAGCATTAGGGGGATGTGCTTCATGGCCACATCGTCATTGCCGCCGCCAATTTGCACAGCCATTCGGTAATCCTCTAGCCAAGTGTCAGGCTTCGACCCATCGGTAAACTTTCTCACTCCTGTTGCCAACCTGAAGCTGGGTGGGATCTGAGCAGCTCTGATGGCCCTGCTGAAACACTCAGGCCCCAAGACATGAACTCTGCTACCAGTCAGACGATCTCAGTCGAGTCCTTCTCTGTGTGCTTGGTTTCTGTCGACCACACCTTGTACAAGAATTGACCTTGCATCAAACCCGGGCACTCTTGGTTCGACTGGTACCCTTCGCTCATCGCTATACGGGCGTCTATCATCGTACTACCGGGGCACGTATGATCCACCTCTCGGAGGGGGCGTAGGCACTCGATGGCGGTCATCACGGCCGAGTCGATGACCATATTGCTCATTGTTCCGACCCAAGTACTGCTGCTGGTGGTGCCCACGACCCTATCACCGTGGAGGCGATCTTGGGCTGTGAGCTGACTGGATGGTGTCCGCCACCATGGACCTGCTATGGATCCTGTTGCGAGACTGAGAAACGGCCGTGTTTTGCTCTCCTGCTGCCCGGAGCAGCGCTTGGATCTGCATTAAACCTCTTCCAGCCTCTGACTGGGATGGCCAAATCAACTCTGCTATACGGGCTGTAGCTGTAAGATTCTAGATCGGGGTGCTGTATATCTAGGGTTTAGGTGGACACAACTGCCGCTGCCATCGACTCGATTCGGGGATCTGTCATTGAGTGCGCTCGTCGAGTGAATGTTGAAGGTTCTCCAGCCGCGCGCACTCAGCCAAAGATGCCAGGCGTGCAACCTCCAAGGCCCGAGCCTTAGAGGTCTCCCTGATGATGGGAGTGTGGAGGGCCTCCACGTTGCAACGGTGTAGCTCTTCCCTTTGCTGCGACGTGAGGGCTTCGGGACAATACTCTTTGTTACCAAGCGATGAGCCGCCATCGCCATCTCCGCCGCCACTGTGACGGAACCCAGGAGGGCTGCATGGCATGTCGACCATCAGGACTTCTACCGCAGGGTCACTACTGTCGCACTCAGAAAGAGTCTCGGCGGAACGAGTCGACAGGTCAAATAGTCCGTAGAGAGATTCGTTGGGCTCAATTGCCGTGACTTGAGGGGTGGCCGATTGATGGGCCACTGCATGCTTTACCCACCGCTCAAGCCGTGATCGACCAGATCGCTTGTGACGGCGAGCAGCGGGGAGCGACGAAGTAACGGGAGCCGACCGATACTGGGTCAACGGCTGTCGTACAAGGACGTCGCAGATGCATGCACGAAAGAGCTTCACCCTGCGGCCAGGGAGCTTCTCAATTTCGAGAGGGGCCTCCTGGAGACAAGCGGAGTCGTCGGTGATGAACACGAGCTCGCCGAGACGGATCTCGCGGCCCTTAGCCAAACCGCCGCTAGAAACCATGATGATGGAGATAGGAAAAAATTGCAACCTCACCAGAAGTCGCTAAGACACCTGCCGACCGGTGGGTGCCAACCGTCGTGGGAGTAAGTCTGACAGTAGAATAGGGGGTACGTAGGAGGAGGCAAGATCCTAGCTACGAAAAGGTTGTGCATGCAAGATTTGCGAGTTCAGGCCCTTCTCGGAGGAAGTAACAGCCCTACATCTCAGTGCCCGGAGGCTTGGTCGACTGGATTATGCATGAGAGTTACAGCGGGTGCGAACCCTTGTGCTAGTGGAGGGGGGTGGCTTATATAGAGTGCGCCAGGACCCCAGCCAGCCCACGTGACAAAGGGTTCAATGTACATTAAGACAGAGTGTTACTGATAATGCCAGTAATAAAGGGGTATAAATGATCTTTAAGCCTAGAGAGTGATTACTTGACCGTTGCCATCTTGAGTGACATTAGGCCTTCTCTACTCTGAGTGATTTCTTGTATCATCGACTGACTCATTCTCTTGGTCGAACGGAATTGGGGTATCCGAGTGAGGTTGAAGGCCGAGTGGATTGCACTCCTCGATAACTCGGTCGGTTTCTCTTCTTGTGCTTTGAATGTCTTTCACTCTATGGCAGTGTCCTTGGGTAGGGTGTCTGGGCCATGCTTATGACCCTATCCTAGGTACATGTCATCGTCAGTGACTCCCCTCGTAAGGGGAGGAAGAAAAATAGGGCGCCCTCTAAAGACCCGGAGGAGGAGGCGCCCAAGAGAGGAAAGGTGATCCTCCAGGATAGTTCGGACTCTGATGCCGAACTGGTCCCCAAAAAACCTCCCAGGGCGAAGCCCCTGGCCAAATTGTAAGTATGCAGATACTCATTGTTTATCTTCAGTCCTTCCTTTCTATTATATAAGTTATTTTGATGTGTGCCTTTCAGCCCTCCATGCGAGCTCCCGAAGGGGGACTCTCTACCACCTGAGATGGAAGAGAGTGAGACGCCGCCACGAGCCCCCTCGCCTATCACCATGGATGACACCGAGGTGTTATCCCGAAGGACCTCTCCTAGCCGAGGAGGCGGACGAGGCTGTCGAGAAGGCGCCCGAGGTTAATACCTCGGTCGCCAAAGACTAAGGATGGAAATTTTATCCATGGACATGGATATCCATGGATATCCGACCCGAATGGATAGGGTTCGGATATGCTTTTGTGTCCATGGGCGGCGCCCAAACCCGACACGACTGTTCGTGGATAGGGCATGGATATAATCTTGTACCCATGGATATACCCAGACCCGACCCGATAGTATGACTTAATGGGGGAAAATCTGCTATCCCTGCCCCACGGTCGTATGTCCCACAATAAGTTTACATTTTTTATCTAAAACATGCATAAGAAATTACACAATCCCTATCGTAACTTTATTTAGTTGACATTCAATCCCCTCTGTAACATACTCCAACACCTTCCCTTATTTTTACCTCCTTCTTAAATGACTCTTCATTCTCATCTATTATAAAAATACTAAATGATCTTAGGTCATTAGTGGATGTTGATTTACCATAAGTGAAGCCTAGCCTACCAAGAGGTGAAGAATGGAAGAGTTTATGTTAATATTGTGTTATATCTTATTTATATGTCTCAAGAGGACCCAATGGATATCCAATGGGTATCGATATCCATCGGATTTGGACATGGACACAATTTTTCACCCATGGATTTTTTCATGGGCGGGCAAAGACTGTCTTCATGGACATGGATATGGATTTGAGATTGTTCAACCCGATCCAAACCCGACCCATTGCCATCCATACCGAAGACATAGGGGAGGCGACCCCTATGACTACCGACAGTGGGGACCCCCAACAGTTCGGGCCCTAGCCGGACACCATTCCGGAGACCAACACGGCTCCGGGATCGGGTGAGCAGCCCCCTTCAAAGGAGGGGGAGGAGCATCAGCTCCATGACGACCTCCAGTAATCCGGAGGCGCTGAACGCTCTAGAGGAAGCAATGCAACATGCTTCCATCATGGAGGAGCACCGCACCTTGATGGGTGAAGTGGTGGAGAAGGTCCAGTCTGCAAAAAGTGGACTGAACGAAGCCTTCACCAGCCTACTCACAGGCTTTGAGGTATGCCACGTAATGTCCTAAACATTTTTGTTTCATGTAGAGGAATATACCTGTATATAGACAGTAGCCCCTGAGGCTCTGTCCGGTTTGAAAGAAACCAGACAGAGGATCCACATAGTATTCGGGAGAATTAACATACTACTTTGTTGTTGCAACAGGCTTCCCTATTGGCACCGACTGCCCAGGCCGCAGAAGTTTCCGAACTCAATCGAAGCTTCAGGTGGCCGATGAAGAAATCGACCGCATTAACAAGCAGTTCAACGAGACGCAAGGTAAATATTTAAAAGTTTTACTTGGATATCAAAAGTGATATATATGTTTAGAGGTTAACTCATTTAATGCTTTGAGTATGAGCATAGTTGGTGCAGCCGAGGTTGAGACCCTCAAAGGCGCCCTTGCCCTAGCCTAGAAAGAGGCGAAGGCAAACAAGGCAGCCACTGCCAAAGAGGCTGCAGAACTGAAGACCGAGCAGGCTGCCCGCCGCCAACACGAAACTCGGGTGGCCGAAGTCAAGCAGGAGCTGAAGGATGCCATCAGCAAATGCAAGGCTTTCGAGGAGAAGACTTCGGCCCAATTGTCCGAACTCTCCAAAGCTCTCTAGGAGGCTAAAGAGTCGCGGGTCGAGTCCCGGAGTGCTCGCGAAGAGATCCGTCAGGCGAGGCAGATAGCGGCTGGTAAGGCCTTTATTTTGCAGAGTATTTTTGGAGGTCAAAGATATGCTTTGCTCACTCGAGTGTGGAGTTCTCCAGACGTGTTTGTGGATCTTCAGAGGAGTGCCGCCGATGCCACACAGTTCTTCTAAGGCCAGGAGGGGAACTCGACCGAGAACCTATTCTCGTCGCAGTTTCTTGCACCGGAGCACCTGACGCCCCTGAACGACCAGCTAAAGTAGCTGATGGAGTTGCATAGGGTGGCCATTTTGGCCATGAAGGATCTAATAGTCCATCTCTGGCCGGCCGAACAAATTCCCGGTAGCTACTTCGGTTTGGTGAAGCGGCTCGTCGACGCGCTACCTCAGATTGATGCTGTGAAGTGCTCGGCCTGCATAGAGGGTGCCCAGATGGCCTTCGCCCGCGTCAAGATGCAATGGGCAAAGATGAAGGTCACCGACATGGCGACCGCAAGCCTGCCCGAAGGCAAAGATCATCGGAAGCCGGAGATATACTTCGATGACGTCCTAGAAGGGGCCCGAATAGTAGAGGGCTAATGCTCTAAGGTCGCCATATTTGAGTAGATGTATTCAGGTTGTAATAACTATGTTATGAACCCATGCTTAATATATCTATCTGTTGCGCCTTTTGTTCCAAGCAATGTTTACCTCCTGTGCAGTCGTTTTACTTATATAAGTTGTCAGTCATCGGCTTCAGCCCCCGCATAGATGCTACGGGGGTGTTCATCATGACGCGTGACCACACTTTAGCCAACGTCTTGGTCTGTAAAGGAGGTGTTTGAGAGGTGAACCAGGCAATCAGACTATGCAGATTTATTACATTCACTTAGCCATAGGAGTTTGACAGTGGGGCTAAGTACTAGCCCCTTGTGCGTGTGTGGCAATCTGGACTAAGGTGCCCTTTCCATGCGGTTGGATGAAGACCAGCCCCTTGTATAACATGGAGTGAATCGCTAACGATTTGTAGTAAGTCACCGAATTGCCGACCAGCTCTCGCTTATCATGACAGTCAGTTTTCGGCTTTCTCTACTGAGGTACTCGACTGGACGAACCAGAAATACAATCGCAGTATTTCTCCCTTTACTACCTTAGCTAAACAAGAGGAACGTAAGGTGGTAAGCACAGGAGCCGGGCAACCCAACTATGACATGACTCGGAGCCGATGCATATAATGCATTATCTGGGACGCTGAAGAGTACCATATAGGTGTTCTGACTTAAAAACGCGTGGAGCCGAATACAACCCCTGGTGTTACGGCCAGACTAAAGCACGTGTGGTAATCTGAAGTAAGGAGGGAATACAGATGGCAATATGAAATAAATAAGTACCAAACGAAAGTGGTGATCAACTATTTCCTTTATACCCTGATTAATACATACAAATAATGCCATAAATATCGAGGCTATTTTACATGCTGAGGGTTTAGGCAAGGGAAAGTTTTACACAGGGCCTAAAAGTAGTGGTTTGACGATCCCAATGATGTCCTGCCGCACGTCTGTGTCGTTTCTCCTTGGTGACAAATCCTTTGAGAGGCGAGGTCGACGGTCGTCTACAAGAAGGAAGGACCTAGAAAAGAGCCCTTGTACAACCATAGAGTGGGCAGGTTTTTACTGAACCTGAAGTGGGAAAATATTAAGGTCCGAATAGGGTCATGCCGTACTATAGACCTTTTCCGCAGTGTGCCTCCAGCGATGCCCAAGGTAATTGAAGTGCGTAATTATGTACGCATGGTACATATGCCGCAACCTTATAGGGTGATCGGCGGAGGCAAAACTGCTATTCTAGCTCCGGATCTGCCGAGCTGCCGCTCTATAATGCGGATCGGACTCGCTTAGCAATGTCATCGGTCTTGTTGACCGATGAGCTATTCGGCTTAATGAGGCCGCTCTGTACCTTGGCTGCTAGGGTTGCGGTGTGCTCCTCAGTACGGGGGGATCGCTCCACATTTCCATTTACTGTGATGGCGCCGCGCGGTCCGGGCATTTTGAGCTTCAAATAAGCATAGTGTGGGACTGCATTAAAGCCGGCCAAAGCAGTTCGTCCAAGCAGCGCATGATAACCACTGCGGAAAAGGGCGATATCGAAGATAAATTCTTCACTTTGAAAGTTATCCAGAGAGTTGAATACCCATCTTATGGAGTGGGCCTCCACGCCGGGTATCACTGCTTTAAAGGTAGTGTTACTAGGCTTGATTCTTGATGGGTCAATACCCATCTTTTGGACAATGTCTTGATAGATCAAGTTGAGACTGATCCCGCCGTCCATAAGGACTCTAGTGAGATGGTATCCGTCGATGATGGATCGAGCACCAGGGCCACCGAACCTCCGTTAGGATACTGGTTGGGTGGTCCCTGCGATCAAAGGTGATCGGACAAGCCGACCACGGGTTGAATTTTGGGGCGACGGGCTCTATGACGTAGACGTCCCTTAATGCGCATTTGTGCTCTCTCTCTCGGGGATGTGGGTGACATATATCATGTTCACCATTTTCAAATTGGGGGGAAACTTCTTCTATCCCCCTGTGTTCAGAGGGCGGGGCTCATCATCGTCCTTGCTTTGAGGTCCTTTCCCTTCATGTTCGGTATTTAATTTACCGGCCTGTTTAAAAATCCAGCAGTTTCTATTGGTGTGGTTGGCAGGCTTGTCCGGGGTGCCATGAATCTGGCAAGGCCTAGCCAATATTTTATCCAAATTGGATGGACCGTCCCTATTTCCTTTGAACGGCTTCTTTCGTTGACCGGGTTTAGAGCCGATAAATCCAGTGTTTACTACCGTATCCTCGGTTTCTTTGTTGTTGTTCTGACGCTTATTTTCGATGCATTGTGGCCTCCCATTGCCATCCCTGGCCTCAGAGGTGTCGGGGTCACTGGTACTATTGCTTCTACGAGCCAACCAGCTATCTTCGCCCGCACAGAAGCGGGTCATAAATGCAGTAAGAGATGCCATAGTCTTTGGCTTTTCCTGAGCGAGGTGTCGGGCGAGCCATTCTTCACGGACAGTGTGCCTAAAGGCCACTAAGGCTTCGGCGTCAGGACAGTCAAAGATTTGGTTATTTTTAATTAATTACTGAGTCCAGAGTTTGCGAGCTGACTCTCCGGGTTGCTGGACTAAGTGACTCAGGTCATAAGCGCCTAGTGGCCGGACATAACTGCCCTGAAAGTTGTCCCAAAAAGCATCCTCTAAGTCCTCCCAACTGCCAATGGAGTTCTTTGGGAGGCTATTCAACCAGTGTCGTGCTGGTCCTTTTAGCTTTAGGTGGAGGTATTTGATGTTGTGGAGATCATCTCCGCTAGCCATGTGAATGTGGAGAAAAAAATCTTCAATCCATACAGCGGGATCTGTCGTGCCATCGTTAGGCTCGATGTTCATGGTTTTAAACCCTTCCGGAAACTGGTGCTGCATTACCTCATCGGTAAAGCACATGGGGAGTGTGGCACCTCTATACGGGGTGACATCGCAACGGAGCTCAGATGACATCTGTGTTCGGTGCTGACCCCGTGTTTGGTTATGTTTGTCGTGCCAGGCCTGATGACCGTCATCTCGCGCTGGAGCGCGTCCTCTTGATCCATAGATTGATCTTGTCTGGCCGGCTCTATTGTCCAGGTCCTGACATAAGTCATACGTGTAGCACGGATCCACTGTCTCTTTGTCCCGTCCACGTGGTGGTCGGTCATGTTGGCTAGCCTGATTGTATTTTGACGGTATTGGCTCAAGGGCCTCGTCGTCAAATTGTGGCAGTAGCCTGCGCTTTGGATAACTTTTTGTCGGGCACTCGAGGCTGTATTCTTCGGCGGCTAGGACCTTGGTCCATCTATCGTTGAGCGTATCCTGTTCGGCTTGAAGCTGTTGTTGTTTCTTTTTTAGGCTTCGCGCGGTGGCGATCAGCTGTCTCTTGAAGCACTCTTGTTCGAGGGGTTCCTCTGGGACGATGAAATCTTCATTGCCGAGGCTGACATCTTCTTCGAAAGCCGGTAAGTCATTATTGTCTTCCGAGTCCTCGTGATTGGCGTGTTCGGGGCTGTATTGACCTTCTTCCCTTTCATCCTACTCAAACACAAGCTCAACGGGGTGATCGGGATCTTTGATGTTGTCCAGAGTGTTATTATCTCCGGTGTCCGTATTGTTTTCCCTTGCCCAACGCGATCATGAGCGGCACCGCTAACGCTGGCACTTTGGTGGTTCATCGACGGGCTTATCCTCATCTGGGTTTTGAGTGCCATCGTCGGCCTTCTTTTCAGGTGTGTCCACCATGTACACGTCCTATGTAGAAGTGCCATCCAACTCCCAGTGACAGGCGGGTTCTAGCCTGGTTCGGCCTCGACATCGTCGTCCATGCCATTAATGTCTTCGGAGACATAGTATAGCATGTCTGTTAGGTCCTCGACAATGGCTATTAAGTCAGTGGGTGGTGGGTGGGACGTAAAATTCCCTGCTCTCAGCTCCTAGTTCGTTCTAGGCATAGTTCGGAGGTGATACTTCCGTGATGGCGAGATATCGCAATAGGTCCAATGTCTCATTTAAGAGCTAAAGCTGGACGGGTGTCTGAGGACCTACGGAGCTAGGTTCGGTAGTAACCATTTGACCGAGCTCCATGGACGCAGACCTCGAGAGTTCAGAGTTAACGTATAGAGGCGAGTCTGGATTTCCGATGACAGCGAGAGTCCCGTTAGATCCAGGCCCGCTGACGGCATGGTCACATATGTGTCTCCGACGGGGAGCTCCGTAATGGGATAGAGTCCGGCGGGGTATATCCTCCCATTTTCAGACGAAGTGATCCGCCTTGGATCTAAAGCCGAGATGGGCATGGGCATCGACCCTTTAGTGGAATCTGATGGTGGATCCAATGGGCCTCCTTCATATGGATGAAGAACGGCGGCCGAGGCCGATAACCCTTCGAAGACCAAGTCTCCTCAGATATTGGCGATGTAGTTCAAGCTTCCAAACCTGATCTGGTGACGAGGGGCATAGCTGACGATCTGCTTGAGGTAGCCAGTTGAGTTGGCATCTAGAGCGAAGCCGCCAAACACAAAGAGTTGACTAGGGAGAAAAGTCTCCCCGGAAACAGCATCGTCGCCGCTGACAAGGTGAGCCACCGATCCTTCTGTCGATGACGCAATGGAACTCTCAATGAAAGCACCAATGTCGGTGTCAAAAACTGGCAGATCTCGGGTAGGGGGTCTCGAACTGTGCGTCTGAGGATCAATGATAACAAGGGACGACGGGGACACAATGTTTACCCAGGCTCGGGTCCTCTTAAAGGAGGTAAAACCCTACGTCCTGCTTGATTGTATTCAATGAGTATAGGGGTTACAAGGGTTGATCTACCTTGAGATCGTAATGGCTAAACCCTAGTTGTCTAGCCTATGAGAATTCTAATGATCTCTATAGACTAACTCCTTCGATTTATATACACATCGGAGAGGCCTACGGTTGTACAGAGTCAGTTTGTAAGGGAAGGAAATAACATATCCGGACACCAAACTTGCCTTTGACGCATATAGGAGTCCTACCCGGACACGGGGGAAAGTCTTCTGCTTTTATCTTCAAGGCCCATCTGTCCGGCCCATGTCAAATAGTCCGGACACCCGAGGACCCCATAATCCAAGACTCCCTCTATCCTCGCAGGGCTTGACCTAAGCGCTACGAAGATATGACCATGGGAGTAAACGATGGAGGGGGCGCACACGGCTAACAATTGTTTGGGGTGTGCTAGGGGCGCCCCCCCCATATATATAGCTGGGGGGAGAGGGGAGGCAGCCAAGGAGGTGCCCAAGTAGGCCGAATCCTAATTGGGGCCTTCTTATGGTCGGCGCCCCCCCCCCCTTCCTTATCTGTCGGAAGGGGGAGGAAAGAGGAGGGAGGAGGGAAGGAAGGAGGAGGCAGAATCCCTCCCCTTTCCTTCTCCCTTCCCATCTTTCCTTCTCCTCTGGTTCGGCCCATATGGGGGGCGCACCAGCCCCTGGTGGCTGGTACGTTTCCCCTCTTGGCCCATTAGGCTCATATCTTTTGTCGGGGGGTGCCCAAAATCCCTTCCGGTGACCCGATATGTACCCGGTACCCCCGGAACACTTCCGGTGTCCGAATACCATCGTCCTATATATCAATCTTTACCTCTCAACCAGTTTCAGACTCCTCGTCATGTCCGTGATCTCATCCGTGACTCCGAACAACATTCGGTTACCAAATCACATAACTCGTATAATACAATATCGTCATCGAATGTTAAGCGTGCGGACCCAACGAGTTCGAGAACTATGTAGACATGACCGGGACACCTCTCCAGTGAATAACAAATACCGGAACCTGGATGCCCATATTGGCTCCTACGTATTCTACGAAGATCTTTATTGGTCCAACCATTATGACAACATACGTTATTCCCTTTGTCTGTCGATATGTTACTTGCCTGAGATTCGATCGTCGATATCTTCATACCTAGTTCAATCTCGATACTGGCAAGTCCCTTTACTCGTTTCGTATTACATCACCTCATGACTAACTCCTTAGTCGTTTGCTTGCAAGCTTATGATGTTTATTGCCGAGAGGGCCCAGAGATACCTCTTCGATAATCGGAGTGACAAATCCTAATCTTGATCTATGCCAACTCAACAAACACCTTCGGAGATACCTGTAGAGAATATTTATAATCACCCAGTTACATTGTGACATTTGATAGCACACAAGGTATTCCTCCGGTATCCAGGAGTTGCATAATCACATAGTCGAAGGAATAAGTATTGGACATGAAGAAAGCAATAGCAATAAACTGAACGATCAATATGCTAAGCTAACATATGGGTCTTGTCCATGAAATCATTCTCCTAATGATGTGACCCCTTCTCAAGTGACAAATGACAACTCATGTCTATGGTTAGGAAACCTTAACCATCTTTGATGAACAAGCTAGTCTAGTAAAGGCTCACTAGGGACACGGTTTTTGCTTATGTATTCACACATGTATTAAGGTTTCCGATCAATACAATTCTAGCATGAATAATAAACCTTTATCATGAATAAGGAAATATAAAATAACAACTTTATTATTGCCTCTAGGGCATATTTCCTTCAGTCTCCCACTTGCACTAGATTCAATAATATAGTTCACATCACCATGTGATTTAACACCCATAGTTCACAGGGAGCAAAGCTTTGTGGTTTGGCAATTGGGAGGTGCTAGGTACTGCTGGACTGTCCAAGTAACCATTCTACAAAGCAATGACTGGAATGCTTTGCTCCCTGAAGTTCCACCGGCCGGAGAAGAGCCACCACCACCTGACGGCAACCCCCATCCACAGTTTGGTCCAGACCTCACCGCTGAATAGCTATACCAGCAGCAAGTTCACAATTGGTTAGTACAGAATGCTGCACCTCCCAATGACACCCCTGCCGCCCCAGCTCAGAATCATGCAGGTTGGGGTGCTTGGCTAGCTGCTCCTGTCACTCCTGCTCCACAAGTGGTAATGCCTCCACACCTAATGAATTTTGAGGCGTGGTTAGGTGCTCAAGGTCTCAATTTTGAAGTGGACATTATTCCCAAGAAAAACATAGTTGACAATGCGGTAGATGCTTGGAATGATTCCATCACAATCTCTGATGACACGAGCTTTGTTAACTCTGTTGTTGCTTTACTGATTGTTGAGAATCACACCTCTGCTCAGGTTGATCAGGCTCATTCCAATTAGATGCTTATAGTCACAGTTGATGTTCATAGTCAGGGGATGAGCTTTGGTATGTCAACTCAAGGTAATCATCTTATGAATCTCCTGCTTGCAGATCCCATCCCTCGACAGCAGCTCAATGCTTCCATTTTTCTGGCTATGCGCCCTTTGCTGGCCACAATGGGACCATGGAATCATGGCTATGGGATGAGGCAAGATTATTTTCGTGTTGAGATACATGTTTCTATGGGGGGAAAGGGCTCTAGTTTGTTTCTGTAGCGCAGTCGGGCAACAACTTGCCATCTGCTTCCACAGTCCGTATTCAGGAACTACCTGATGATGAGATGCCACCTCATATTCTCCCAGACTCTGCTTCTGCTGTTGTCGATTTTGCTGCTGTGGATTTTCATCCTTTAATGTCTGGCCAAGAGCTTTCTGTTGCAGTACCTAGCTCTCAGCCTCAAGAGGGGTTTGATTCTTATACTGATGCTGCACCTGGGTCTAGTACACAGGAAACCACCATGACTGTCTTACAACCACAAACTGCATTGTTAGCTCTACCTGCAACAACCTCTCACCAGACAACTCCTTCCTCAGAGGTTTATGCTGAAGATCTTACTACACCCAGTCTAACAGTGGACACCGCAAGGCTGCAACCTGAGAACAAGGATGCACTTCCCTCCAAGCTTTGTAAAGATAAAAGCCAGGCCCCCATTGATACTGCATCCCTCAGGCGCAGTAACAGGTCCAATAAATATGATGGCTTCCGTACCAATCTGTACAACGAGTCTCACCGTAGGAAGTCCAAAGTGAAGCCCAGAGTGTTGCCCTCTGCGTTCCCTCACACTAATGATGTGGATGATCAAGATGTCAACATGCAGGAGACCACCGTGCCACCTCCCGCTCCACTCTCTACTCTGTAGAACATTGGTACACATCTCCGCGCTATCCCTGCTAAAGAACTTACTGCTGAGATCCTCTCCAACAAGGATGGTGGCTCAGCTTCAGCCTCCACTTAATTACCATATTTTATCTTAGCCATGGTTCTTTTGCATACCTAGAACGTACTTTGCTGGAATGTACATGGTTTAAATTCACCTGATAAAAAATTATTTCTTTTGAATACGATCAACTCTTCAGGCTTCACGGTTATTTGTATTCAATAATCTAAAATGTAGACTTTCGGTGCAACAGACCCTGGGTATATTGCCCAACTATGCATAGTCACAAGATCAAGATTGGAGCACAAGCTTAAGCCAGAGATCGAAGAACCAAGAGACTTGAAGAACCAATATGCAGCTCAGAGGGATCGAGATCGAGCCAAAGGAATAGGATATCAACAAGACAAGGGCCTCCCTCGTCGGGTAGGCGAGCCCGACAAGGGGCCAGGCCACCACCAGAAGTAAGTAGCCATGACTCCCCAGTAGTACCTGCTGGGGCTTGCGGGGCCTAAGCCACCCTGCCAACCAGGCAAGAGCGACCCACGTCATCAATCAGTGCGCTGTCAAGCTGCAAGGTGATTAAGTGGCAGCATTTGCCACATGGCAGACAACTCCTACCGAAGAAACGCATAGGTGACACCAGTCCAGCGACATGTTAAGAGAACAGGAGCAAAGCTGGCAAGATAAGCCCGGTAGGCCTTGGCAGGCAGCTAGTGATGTGACACTGAGCGGTTCATTTAATGCACCCTGCCAGCCCATAGAGTTAGGTATAATAGCAGTGTTTGCTATCATATCATTGGGTAATGACTGGTTTGCCACTATTGTGACCCCTTAATCTACAAAAGGAGGCACATGGCTGTCGTAGGAGGCGGTTAGAGGTTTGGAAACTTGACAAAACCTAAGCCATCATACGCTTGTGGTCACCATAGCCTTGAGGCATGCCTTGCCGGGCAAGTGTACCACATGCCACCACGTTCATTTCCACCATCAATCCAGCAAAGCAGGAGTAGGGTTTTACACATCACGGCGGCCCAAACCAGGGTAAATTGTGCTCTATGTCGTGCTGCCGCGCGCTGGCCTGCTCTTTGTGCAACGCGACGTCCGCCGCCAAACCAGCAAGGGGCCGCCCGGTCCCATAGGTGGCCGTGGATATCCCGCGACATCTTTGGCGCGCCAGGTAGGGGGGTCGCTTGTGCGAACCTGAAAGTGTGTGCAGCGCGTCATCTTCATCGCCATCTTCTTCTTCGACAACACCATCGACCATGGAGCCCAACAAGAAGAAGTTCAGCCTTTCGGCCCAGCCATCTACCTTGAAGGATCCGAAGCCCACGGCCCCAGATGCCGCCGCGGGTGTGGGGATAAGTGAGGACGTGAGCGCTACTGGGGCCGTGGCAGGAGCAGGTGGCGTCATCTCCACTCCCCCTCGGTGGGCACGAGGGGTGAAGGCGTCGGAGGAGAACAGCTTCAGCAGCGTGTCGACGGTCAAGCTCCGCAAGGTATGGACGCAAGGATGAATTTGCGTACATCCCCTCCTCCCACCGACGGAGCCGCGGACCCTCGGGTGCCATCACCGCGCGACCCTGCTGCCCAGGTGGCCGCCCCAACGCAGCGCAGGCGAGCCACCGCCACCACC
Organism: Triticum aestivum; assembly: GCF_018294505.1. Taxonomy (NCBI): domain Eukaryota; kingdom Viridiplantae; phylum Streptophyta; class Magnoliopsida; order Poales; family Poaceae; genus Triticum; species Triticum aestivum. The sequence goes on along the minus strand of NC_057794.1, from coordinate 174,340,782 downwards.
GCCGTGGGCACCGTCAGGAGCCAGGCGATGGTGCGGTCAAGGTCATCAACTTCCATGCCAAGCATGGCCACGGAGGCTATGGCACGGGCCCAACTTCTACTAAGGTTCCCGCCAGTTCACGGCGCGCTGGCTCGCCACGACATCCCCAAGTGATGATGGCTTCTCGTATTGCTGGCCGAACGGAGGGGGCTATCCCTACCGTGCAGTCCCCACCATGGCAGTAGGCACAGGAGCACCAAGAACAAGAACCCAACGACGTCTCGAGGGCCTCTTCCGACCCTTGAGACGACCTCTCGACGACCCCCTCCAGACCGACGGTGCGGCGGCCTCAACATCGATGATCCTACACTCGGTGTTGCCGGGTGCCTACCTTTCGAGGTCCGCTGCCCTGCCTTTACACGTGAGTTGCGGCAAGTCTGTTGGCCGTCTGTTCGCACGTTCAAGCCGGAGATACCCGAGAAGTACGATGGGAGACTGAACCCGGCAGAGTTCTTGAGCATATACACCATCATTGTTCAGGCTACCGGGGGAAGAGACGAGAAGGTGTTTGCCAACTACTTCTCATTGGCTCTCATGTCCAACGTGAGATCTTGGCTCATGCACCTGCTGGAGAACTCCATTTCATCCTGGGCAGGCTTGTGCCACGAGGTCATCGGTGCCTTCACCAGTGACCACCAGGAGCCCGGCAGGCCCAATGACCCCTAGCTTCTCCAACAGAAGGAAGGAGAAACTCTCCGTAAATATTTACAAAGATTCAGTAAAGTCCATAGGAATATTCTGAATATCCATCCTGCAGTTGTTATAGCAGCCTTCCAGTCCAATGTGCGCAACCATCGCATTCATTCTAAGACGAATGTGCGGTTGCCCAAGACTATGAAGGAGCTGTACACACTAGTGGATAAGTGTGCTCGGATGGAGGAAGGAAGGAAGTTGCCCGCGGAGGAGGATTGCATCAATGTTGACTCAGAAGAAGAAGAAGATGATGAATCAACCAGTCATAGAAAGGGCAAGAAGCATAACAAGAAGCCAAGATATAAGACAGTGATGACTGTGGAAGGTTCTGGCATGCCTAGTACCGGCAAGAAGGCCAAGTCTGAGGCCCCTCGGCCAGGAAGTTGTCGTGTGCACTGCCTGCTGGGAAGCCACTGCCGCGAAGAAAGCCGGGAAAGGTGAAGGGCCGTACTACAAGATCCACCAGACCAAGGGCCACGACCTCCAGGAATGTTATCAAGTTGAGCAGGTTGTCAAGAGACAGAGAGTAGAGTATGATAAGTGTGATAAGGAGAAAGGTTAGAATGCTACTGGTGGAAAAGGCCTAGGCGGTGAAGCAAACCGTCCCAGCAAACCCTTTCGGAACCAAGGAAAACCCGCCAGGGGCCAAGAGAAGGAAGCCTGTGATGATTTGAGTGATGGGGGAATGATGAGGAAACCATTGAGCAGGAATTTTAGAAGGCCACTAACGCCCTATGCATTGATGGTGGTGCGTCCTTGCACTCCTCACATCGCCAGCTCAAGCGATGGGCAAGAGAGGTCAATGCTGTGGAGTCAGCGCCAGAAGCCCGGAAGCTGCTCAAATGGTCCCGCACGCCCATCATCTTCGATGAGGAGGACCACCCTTGCCGCACCATCGCGGTAGGGTGTTTTCCATTGTTGGTCTCCCCAACAATTCGCAATCTCAAGGTCACAAAGATGTTGGTGGATGGCGGGGCGGGGTTGAATCTGATTTCCCCAGCAGTTCTTAACAAGCTTCATATAGGAGAAGAAGAGTTGGAGGTTACCGGCACATTTCAACGAGTCAATCCCGGTAGGAGCCATCCCAAGGGAAAGATTACATTGTTGGTGACGTTTGGAGGAGAGCTTAACTATTGGACTGAGAAGGTTGTGTTTAATTTGGTTGATCTCCCCTGCCATATAATGGGATTCTGGGATGCCTGGCTTTGGCCAAATTCATGGCAGCATCCCATTATGTTTACAACACCTTGAAGATGCCTGGGCCGTTGGGAGTCATCTCCATCCCATCAGATGAGAAGGATGCAATCATCTGTGTGGATAGGATGTGTCGGGATGTCGTCGTAGCAGAGGCCACGGCAGCAACGGTCCCCGCTAAGGAAAGCAAAGGAAAGAAGAGGGATTGTAAGACCTCCGGCAAGGAGTCCAGTCAGCGTGCCCCCTCCAAGTGCACGGCAACCATTGATGACGTGCCGGAGTGTTCCAACAGCAAGAGATCCAAGATTGCAGCACCCCAAGTGAAGAAGGTCCCGGCAGGGCTGGCTGGTGTTGATGGTACTTTCACCATCAACGCCACCCTTGACGACAAATAGGAAAGCGCGGTCATTACCTTCCTGTGGGCGAATATCGATGTGTTTGCCTGGAAACCATATGATATCCCCGGTGTTCCCAGGGAGGTAATCGAGCACTACCTTGCTATCTGCCCTCATGCCCGACCTGTCAAGCAGAAAGTTAGGAAGCAAACCTTGGAGCGGCAGCAGTTCATTGCCGAGGAAATCAAGAAGTTAGAGGCATCTGGATTGGTCAGAGGAGTACTGCACCCTTCATGGCTAGCAAACCCGGTAGTAGTTCGGAAGGCGAATGGGAAATGGAGGCTTTGCATTGATTTCAAAGATCTCAATAAGGCTTGCCCGAAGGACCCATTCCCCTTGTCGCGCATTGATCAGATTGTGGATTCTACTTCAGGGTGAGATCTGCTCTCCTTTCTGGATGCATACTCTGGATATCACCAGATCTTCATGTCGAAAGAAGATGAGGAGAAAACATCATTCATCACTCCATGGGGTACATACTGCTTTGTTCGCATCCCTTTTGGATTGAAGAGTGCCGGATCTAATTTTGCAAGAGCAGTCCAGATTAGTTTTGAGCCACAACTCCATAGAAACATAGAAGCCTATATGGATGACACTGTGGTCAAGACCAAGGATAAGGCCACCCTTATCCAGGATTTGGAGGAGACATTTACTAATTTGTGAAAAATCAACTTGAAGCTTAACCCGGAGAAGTGTGTGTTTGGTGTTCCCTCTGGAAAGCTACTTGGATTCTTCGTGTCCCATCAGGGATTGAAGCCAACCCCAACATGATCAAGGCCATTGAGCAGATCCAAGCGCCAAGGACAATTAAGGATGTGAAGCGCTCGACAGGATGCGTTGTCGCGCTAAGCAGATTCATCTCCAAGTCTGCCGAGCGTGCCTTGTCGTTCTTCAAAATTTTGAAGAAGGCAGGGCCTATGGAGTGGATGCCGGAAGCAGATACAGCCTTGTAAGAGTTGAAGACTTACTTGTCTTTTGTGCCTAACATGGTTGCACCCAAACCCCAGGAGTCGTTACTGCTTTACTTGGCAGCAACCAACCAAGTGGTCAATGCAGCCTTGGTGGCACAGCGAGAAGTGGATGAAGCAGAGAGCGGACAGACCGCGGCAGAGTCAGAAGAGGATTAGAACAGTAGTAAGCACGACAACGAGTGCAACCCCAAGGACGCGGCAAGGAAGAAAGTGGTACAGCGCCCAGTGTACTTCGTCAGCTCCTTGTTGCAAGGGGCTAGATCGAGGTACTCTGGTGTGCAAAAGTTGATCCTTGGCCTCGTCATGGCCTCAAGGAAACTGCACCACTAATTCCAAGCCCATGAGATCATGGTTCTTACTCATTTTCCGTTGCAAAGGATACTCCGAAACCCTGAGGCTACTGGCAGAATAGTGGAGTGGGCTTTGGAGTTATCCAACTTTGGTTTGAAGTTTGAGAGCACTTCAACCATTCAAAGCAGCGTGTAGGCAGAGTTTATTGCAGAATGGACGCCAACCCCTGATGAGGAAGCAATGGAAATAGCTCTCCCCGGCAAGGAATCACCCCAAGAATGGATTATGTATTTTGATGGTGCTTTTTCCCTACCAGGTGCAGGAGCTGGCGTGCTTCTTGTTGCCCCCTCCGAGGAGCACTTGAAGTACATCATCCAAATGCACTTTGCCCGAGAAGAAGCCACCAACAATACATCTGAGTATGAAGGGCTCCTTGCCGAGCTCAGGATTGCAGCAGAATTGGGAATCAAGAAGCAGATCATTCGAGGAGATTCACAGTTGGTGGTCAGACAAGTCAACAAGGATTACCAAAGTCCATTGATGGAAGCATACGTTGAGGAAGTAAGGAGGCTAGAGGAGTGCCTTGACGGGTTGCAAACAGAGCACGTACCCCATGTAGAAAACAACATAGCTGATCACATGTCAAAGTGTGTTGCGCAGAAGCTTCCTGTGGAACCAGGAACTTTTGTTCTCCACCTCTGTCAACCCTCCGTATCACCAACCACAATGTCCTGGAAAAGGAGAAAGTTGGACTACGGTAAGCCTCTCCCGATCGAGCCATCCGCTCCCGACAGAGACCCTGTCGGAAACAACTCCTCACAGCCTTCCGAACCACCCCATCCACCCGGGCCTATGGTCCCCGTGAATGAGGCTAGTGCTCCCACAGCCGAGGAGGTGCCGCCAATCCTTGTTGCCGAGCCTCAGGCTCCAACTTGGGCAAGGCACATCGTCCACTCCTCCAAACTGGAGAAGTCCCCGGCGACCCAAATGAAGCTGAGAAAGTAGCCTGGAGGGCCAGTATGTATCAGATTATCGATGACACTCTGTACAGAAGGAGGCCCAATGGTGTGAAATTGAAGGGTGTCTGTTGGGAGGATGGAAAGGAACTGCTGGCTAAGATTCACAGAGGAATGTGCGGCTCACACATTGAATCAAGGGCATTAGTTGGGAAATCATTCCGGCAAGGATTCTATTGGCCCACAGCCCTCCAAGATGCAGTTGATCTCGTCACAACATGTGAAGCCTGTCAGTTCCATTCCAAGAAAACACACCTGCTGCCCAAGCTCTTTAGACAATCCCTCTGTCATGGCCATTTTCGGTCTGGGGGCTCGATATCCTATGCCCCTTCCCCCGAGAAATTGGGGGCTTTGAATTCTTGTCTGTTGCCATCGACAAGTTTACAAAGTGGAAGGTGACTAATCAGCCAGCTATCAAGTTCTTGAAAGAATTGGTGTGTCGTTTTGGAGTTCCAGCAAGGATCATCACTGACAACGGCACCCAATTCACGAGCCACGCCTTAATGCAATATGTTCAAACCCTCGGATGCAAGATCTCATTTGCCTCTATGGCACACCCCCGGAGCAATGGACAAACTGAGAGGGCGAATGCTATAGTGCTTCGTGGACTCAAGACAAGGACTTTCATTACGCTACAGAAGCATGGCAGGAGGTGGATTGAGCAGCTACAGGTAGTTCTCTGGTCCCTCAGAATGACACCTAATTGAGCTACCAGGCAGACTCCCTTCTCCCTGGTCTATGGTGCAGAAGCAGTTATCCCCACGAAACTCATTTATGGGTCTCCTCGGGTCCTTCCCTATGATGAACTCGCGTAGGATCAGCACCGGCGTGACGACGCTATGCTACTCGAGGAGAACCATCTCCGGGCCACTACACGTGTTGCACGCTATCAGCAAGCCCTGCGCCGTTATCACAGCCGCAGGGTTCGTGCCCGATGTTTTGAGGAAGGTGACCTTGTCCTTACGCACGTTCAGTCCACCAAGGGTACACACAAGTTATCACCGAAGTGGGAAGGCCCTTACCGGGTAGTTCGAGTCTCCAGACCCGGCGCAGTCCGTCTAGAGACCGAAGATGGCACAAAACTCATGGAACATTGAGAACCTCCGTAACTTCTACCCATAAGGCGCAAAGGCTGTCGGGCCCTGCCCAGCAGCCACCCATTGTACATGGCATTGCCAAAGTTGCATGTAACCCCTTGTACAAGCTGGGTGATGACCCCGTGCAAGAGAAAATAAAGAAGCGCTTTAGGGGGGCCCCAACTAAGATTGCATGCATGCACGAGCACACCCAAATCATTGCATAAGCATTTCATGAGCATTTGCATATGCATATGGATAGGATTGCATCTTGCATTCATTCTCATCTACATGGAGTTGCAGGTTCTTGTCGTGGACCTGGCTTTGACAAGAGACGAGAAGGTTGCACGGCATGGCGATCCCCGGCAAGCCAAACAGATAAGTTCACCTCTTGTCCATTAGTATTCTTTAAAGCTACTTTACATACGAAAACATCGCCTCCCTCTTTGAAACTTAGGTGCTCCCATCCATGACTCGAACGTCGCTTCAGTCAGGGTGGTCGCAGTGGCCTTTGGGAAAAAGGAGTTGGCCCCCTCTGTCTGTTCCCCAGCAGACATAGAGGGTGCCAGCAGGATATCTTGCCGGGGAAAATTCGTTTATTCTATTAAAGAGGCACTTTGCCTCTGCATGGACATACACCTGCACGAGTTCCTGACAAGATTCATCTTTTTCATTCATATGCAGTTACAAGTACAAACATTACATAATACAAAGATGGACTTGAGAGATTACATTATTTGAATTAAAATTTGGCAATTGTTGGCTAGTTTAAAGATTCAAAAAAGATAAGTGTTGTGTAAACTCCTCTCCCTATTCCTCTTATCCGCGGTATTGTGGTGGGAAGAGAAGAGGACGGGTGCCGCGTCGGCACAACACCACCCCGATCCTTGTCATGAGCTGCCGAACCCAGTCCGACAGGATTGGGAGTGGCGAGGCTGCGAAGGAGGAAGACGTGCGGAGCGCCTCGACGGATCCCTGGTCACCGCCTCCAGGACCGGAAGGAGGGCTCTAGCACAGGCACTAGTAGAGGAGGACGTCGGGGCCCAGTCAGAAGACCCCAGAAGGCAACGGGAGCACCAAGGGTACAAGCCTTTTCCCGACGGCCGGAAGAAACGATGATGACGGCGCAAGGAAAAGAGGGGAAGAGCCAGGTAGATGGGCAGCAGGTCGCCAGTATGACATGAACGCATTGATGCAGTCGTGCTCCTACTGGTCGGCCTGCCTCCCGTCTTCTCGTTCTCCCCAGGCTTCTTCTCCATCAACACCGTTCCAGGAACAGGCCCGGGCACTAGTCCAGCGCTCTCCCCGGGAAGATGGCAAGCAGCTCGAATGGACAGGGGGCTCGAGGCGCACCGCACCCCACCTTGCAGGCAAGAAGGCAAGCCTTCCATCGGCAACGGCCCCAAGGCCTCCGGGAGGGGCAATGCTGGGATTACCAATGATCTCCGGCTCCTCCTGTCGGACGAGATTCAAAGAGACCAAGAGGTTCATTGCACCAAGGACCAGACTCACACACCGAGCATCAGCACCAACATGAGGCAGCAATTGCCCCGAACAGAAGCCCGGGGGCTGGCCCCGGGCCCTTTCCTTCAGCATCACCAGAAGAAGTCGAGAACCAGGAAACAAGGAGGAGAGGGGCGCAGATGTGGATGACTTCGCCTCCTCCGCCCCTCCTTTTATAGGCCGAGCAGGGAAGGGCAACTGCTCCATCAACAAGCAACCGCCGCCCTCCTCCACCAATTCAAGACGGATGGATCCACTTCAAGATGTTGTTCCGCACCACGCGCCTGCATTACCTAGCCCGCGCTATGCATGCAACATACGTGGCTGAGGATAAGAGCACGATGTGGGAAGAGTGATTTGGTGGTTTCTACCCCGTGCGATAAAGTCATTCACGGACCATCACTACCGCGGCCCCACCACTGCTGGCTTTACACTACGTGTGGGGATATCGAAAACCGCCCCCAAGATCAAAGCCAATGAAGCAGTAACGGAAAACTTCAAAGGGACCAACCCCTTCAGCAGCCATGCATGTGCACTTATTAGGCCCTACCCCGCCGATGCTCAGCAGCACGATCGGGGCAGGCCCGGGGGCTTCTGTTGGTGCAACAGACCCCGGGTATGTTGCCCAACTATGCATAGGCACAAGATCAAGATTGGAGCACCAGCTTAAGCCAGAGATTGAAGAACCAATATGCAGCTCAGAGGGATAGAGATCGAGCCAAAGGAATAGGATATCAGCAAGAGAAGGGCCTCCCTCGCCGAGCAGGTGATCTCGGCAAGGGGCCAGGCCACCACCAGAAGCAAGCAGCCAAGACTCCCCGACAGTACCTGTCGGGGCTTGCGGGGCCTAAACCACCCCGCCAACCACGCAAGCGCGACCCACATTGTCAATCAGTGCGGTGTCAAGCTGCAAGGTGATTAAGTGGCAGCATTTGCCACATGGCAGCCAACTCCTAAATAAGAAACCCATAGGTGACACCCGTCCAGCGACATGTCAAGAGAACATGAGCGAAGCAGGCAAGATAAGCCCGGCAGGCCTTGCCGGGCAGCTAGTGATGTGACACTGAGCAGTGCATTTAATGCACCCTTCCAGCCCGCAGAGTTAGGTACGATAGCACTATTTGCTATCATATCAGTGGGTAATGACTATTTTGCCACTGTGGTGACCCCTAAATCTATAAAAGGAGGCCCATGGCAATCGTAGGAGGCGGTTAGAGGTTTGGAAACTTGACAAAACCCAAGCCATCATATGCTTGTGGTCACTGTAGCCTTGAGACATGCCTTGTCGGGCAAGTGTACCACACGCCACCATGTTCATTTCCACCATCAATCCACCAAAGCAGGAGTAGGGTTTTACGCCTCACGGTGGCCCGAACGTGGGTAAATTTCTTGTGTCCTCTCTGCTGTGCTGCCGCACGCTGGTCTGCTCTTTGTGTAACGCGACGTCCCCTACCGAACCAGCAAGGGGCCGCCCGGTCCCATAGGTGGTCGTGGATATCCCGCGACACAGACCTTTGACGATAGCATGCTTAAAATGTTATGCTATCGAGGCTTTGATTCTTTTGCGTTCATACCAGCGGTACGGGCCTCGGGTGGCATTATCACGATTTCCTATAGTAATATTTTTTGACAGTGCGGTGTTTCTGTCTGAACAATTTGCCCTAGGGGTTGAATTTTCTTCCAAGCAATCTTCCTAATGATGGAAACTAGTGAATGTGTATGGCCCATGTCAGGGCGATCTGCGTACTTCCTTCATGAAATGGCTATTTGAGGTGGATATCCCATCCAATGAAGATTGGCTCATCCTTGGAGATTTCAATTATATGGGATCGCCAAAAAACGCAATAAACCAGGTGGTGCCGTCAATGATATGGTCACTTTCAACGATTTCATTCGCGAACAATGTCCCACTGAACTACCCTCAAAGGTCGAAACTAAACTTGGTCCAACATGCAACAACACCCCCTGTTTGAACAGCTTGACTAGTTTTTTACGACACTCAACTGAACATCCACCTTTCCCAACACACTTGTCAATCCTCTAGGACGACCTATTTCTGATCACATGCCATGCAATGTTGTCATACAAACCACCATTCCTAAATGCAAACTGTTCCAATTTGAAACCTTCTGGATTGCGCACCCTGGCTTCCTAGATGTGGTGAACCAAGCATGGAATAAACACATTCGTCATGGGAGAAATAAGAATGCGGCATCCAGCTTATGTCAGAAACTTAAGAACCTCAGGCATGCACTCACCCTCTGGAGCAGGAGCATTTCAAGGCTGAAAATAGATATTGAGAACACTAATAAGGCCCTTCTGGAACTAGACCAAATTGCAGACCATAGAGACTTGAATATACCTAAGGGGAATTTCCAGCGCATTCTTTAATCACAACTACTACGTCTTCTGCAATATCAAAAAAATTATTGGAAAAAATGTTGCACCATAAGATGGATCAAATTGGGTGATGAAAATTATAAGTTCTTCCAAGCTGTTGCGACTAAAAGATATAGAAAAAATTACATCTCTAGTCTGAAAACTAAAATGGAACGCAAGTGGATGATCACTCAAGCAAAGAATCTCTCCTATTTGAGGCCTTCAAGAATCGCATGGGCAAGAAGAGCACGCCACAGATGAGATTCAACCTTTCCCACATGCTTAGAACACAAGTGGATTTTGACAGCCTAACGGTTCCCTTCACATGCGGAGAGATCGAAAATGTGATCGAGGAAATGCCTCCCGATCGTGCTCCTGGTCCGGATGGATTCAACGGTCCATTTTTAAAAGCTTGCTGGCCAATCATCAGGGAAGATTCTTACCTTCTATGTGATGAATTCTACCATGGCACTCTAAACCTCGAAAGCCTCAACTATGGATACATCACCCTCATACCTAAAACCAGAGCCCCTAAGATAGGCAATGATTTCCGGCCGATAACTTTGCTTAATTGTTGTCTCAAGTTAATCACCAAAATCTTAGCCAATCAACTAAAAAAGGTGATCCTGAACATTTTGCACAAAAATCAGTATGACTTTCTGAAGGGGAGATCCATCCACGACTGCCTTGCATGGGCATTTGAGTATATACACCAATGTTAAGCTTCAAAACATGAAATGATCCTTCTCAAATTGGACTTTGCTAAAGTGTTTGACATGGTTGAACATGATGCAAATCCAGATCATGAAGAGCATGGCGTTCAATGATAAATGGATCTCCTGGTTCACAAGTATATCATCATCCAGGAAATCTTCGGTCTTGCTCAACGGGGTACCAGGGAAGCAATTCTGGTGCAAATGCAGGGTATGTCAAGGTAGGGACGGATACAGGGGGACAAGGGGGGGGCAAGACCCCCCCCTAACGATCGTGTGTCACCTTAATAGCGATCAGTTAGTTGCTAAATTTTCTCACGAGGCAACTGTCCCTGACCTGCTTCGCCCCCCTATGCCAAAGCCCATGTACTATTATCACATGTGATTGTAGGCTAAAGGCCCAAATCCCAGAAATAGAAAAAGGAAAAGTAGCCCACAATGGACGAGCCACGCTAGGAAGAAGCACGTCTGTTCAGCCATTCAGATCTCCTCTAAACCTAATCGCTTGGTTTCCAATCTGCTAAAAAACCTGCTCCTGCGATGAGCCTGCCACCAGCCATCTGCTAGATCTTCTAGCGAATCTCTCTGAGAAGAGAAGAGGATAGGAAAGCGTCGTTGTGGATCCAACAGCATAGTCTTGCCGGCCGGGTGGACGGATGAGCAACCAAACGAGAAAAAAGGTTAGTATTTATTTTTAGAATTATATTATGTTGTCCTCCAAACTGTAGAAGGTGTAGTTGTAGAATTACATGCATTACCAATTAGCTCACACAATCTTGTCTCAGATTCCTAATATCGCTAATTGCTGCTGCCGCCCGCTTGTGGCCATCAGCCACCACCAGGGAAGCACTATTATTTGTTATTGTTGTATCTCCTCTGCATCCAAACTCGAGAAAATGGTGACGGTATGATCTCTGTTGATCTCTGTTGCCGGCTTGCCGTAAGCACGCGCCATCTTCCATTGTAGCAATGGACAATTTATTGAGGTATAAACGTACTTTTTTTACATTAACATATTACTTATATGGTCTGATACGGCAATCCCTAATGCTTTAGTTAGTAGCATATTTAGTTACATGTGTTTACTTGGTGATAGATAGGAAGAAGATAACACATTGGACTTTCCAAACCATTACCTTGAAATCAGAACGCTTTGCACAGAAAATACAAATTCAACTTGCTAATCATATGATTATATAGGTAATGCTAGAATTACATTTACACCAACAATTGAAAGACATGCGTTATTTTCTCATACATAAATTATTATTGCCTGTGCCATAACAAAATATACAATGCGATTTTATATGAGATGATATATATATAATAATAGTGTGTGATAGTTATCTCTTTCGCCCCCCTTATGTTCAAATCCTGGCTCCGTCCCTGCGTCAAGGAGACGCCCTCTCTCCTCTAATCTTCGTTGTAGCAGCCGATCTCCTACAAATTGCTATTAGTGAGGCCTTAGAAGATAACTGTTTGCAAATGCCTATTCCATCCAATGGCGCGACCAATTACCTAGTGATTCAGTACGCTGACGACACAATCATCATCATGCCAGCTTGCGTGGAATAGGTTGCACTCATGAAGAACATTCTAACCGACTATGCTGCATCAGTTGCCTTCACATCAACTTCCACAAATCCACGCTAATCCCTATCAACACTCCGGAAGACAAGTGTAAAGATCTGGCGGCCATCTTCGGGTGTGCCACAGCCTGCATGCAGTTCACGTACCTTGGCCTCCCCCTTGCAACCACTAAACCAATGGTGCTGGACATGACCCCTTGGGTGTGCAAAGTGGAAGGTAGAATTACGGTTGCCATGTCCCTAATGTCATATGCTGGGAAACTAGCTCTCATGAACTTGTTAGTCACTTCGCTGGCCATTAATCCAATGGGAGTGCTGAGACTCCCCCCAAAAATAATTTAACAGCTTGACAAAATTCGAAGACATGGGTTGTGGAAGAAAAAGACAGAAACAGGTGATAAAGTCTAATTCTCTTATTGCATGGGATATGGTCTGTCGTCCTAAAAATAATGGTGGCTTGGGAGTTCTCATTCTCAAAATTCAGAATGATGCAATGCTACTCAAATTGCTCCACAAACTCTATAATCAACTGGATATACCCTGGGTGAAACTACTTTGGGACACCTACTACTCTAACGTGGTCCCACATACTATGCCCTCATGCAGCTCCTTCTGGTGGCTCGAGCTAGTGAAACTCATGCCAATTTACCGCGGGGTCACCAAAGTACTGATCAGTGATGGCAAGACAACCCTCTTTTGGAAAGATGAGTGGAATCAACACATTCTACAAGAGACCTTCCCTAGAGCGTTCTCTTACACCACCTTGGAAGATGCTTGAGTCAATACAATGCTCACAATATCTAACATAAGGGAAGCTTTTCAACTAACTCTCTCCATACAAGCTCATGAAGAACTCCAAGCCCTTCAACTTGATGTCAGCCCCACCACACTCACTGAGGACAAAGATGCTTGGATTTGCACATGGATGCGCAGGTATTCAAAACCACAGCCTATTAGAAATTCTGCTTCAGAGATGTAGTTGCACATGAAGCATTTGGTTGGCTCTGGAAGGCCAAAAGTGTCCCCAAAATTAAAGTTTCTGGGTGGTTTCTATTGGTGGATCGCCTCAACACACTCAATATGTTGAAGAGAATACACTATAACATATGGACCAACCTTGATTTTCTACTCTATGGTGATCATGTTGAAGAAATGTTTGAGCATCTCTTCTTCCATTGCAAATTTGTGAGCACTGCTGGCACGAACTCAATATTAGATGGCCGATGACTGGCAATCATTTGGACATGGTGACCCACTTGAAGACAAGACATCGCCAAAAATGATCATGGATATCTTCCTCGTGGCTGCTTGGAGTCTCTGGAAAGAAAGAACAATAATTACTTTCAGCAAGTGATGCCCTACTTATCTTCTTGGCGGACCAAATTCAAGATTGATTTCTCTAACATTACTCACAGACTGCTAGAGCACAAAAGATATCTTGTTTCAAATATTGTACACACTGTAACATAGACTCAAATGTAGGTAGTCCTGTTAACATAGCCCTTATATAGGTCTCCAAGCCCCCCCCCCCTCTCTCTCCATGCTCAATGTAAAGTTGACCAATTTTATTTAAATACATACATGCAGTAGGAGCTTTTCCTAGTGTCTAACCATTAAAAATAGTTGACGTTGCTATGTGACCAACACCCAAAGAGTTTACTAGAGTCAATAATCTAGTTCACATCGATATGTGATTAACACCCTAAGAGTACTAAGGTGCGATCATGTTTTGCTTGTGAGAGAGTTTTAGTCAATGGGTCCGTCACATTCAGATCCATATGTATTTTGCAAATTTCTATGTCTACAATGCTCTGCATGGAGCTACTCTAGCTAATTGTTCCCACTTTCAATATGTATCCAGATTGAGACCCGGAATCAACTCAATCAGTGTTAAAGCTTGCATCGACGTAACCCTTTACGATGAACTCTTTATCACCTCCATAACCGAGAAACATTTCCTTAGTCCTCTTAGGTAACTAAGGATAATTTTGACCGTTGTCCAGTGATCTTCTCCTTGATCACCATTGTACCCTTGCCAAACTCAATGCAAGGTACACAATTGGTCTGGTACACGACATGGCATACTTTATTGAACCTATGGCTGAGGCATAGGGAATTACTTTCATTCTCTCTTTATCTTCTGCCGTGGTCGGGTTTTGTCTTACTCAACTTCATACCTTGCAACAAAGACAAGAACCCTTCCTTTGACAGATCTATTTTGAACTTCTTCAAATTTTTGCCAAGGTATATACTTTGTGAATGTCCTATTAAGCGTCTCGATCTATCCCTATAGATCTTGATGCCCAATATGTAAGTAGCTTCACTGAGGTCTTTCATTGAAAAATTTGTATTCATGTATCCTTTTATGTTATCTAGAAATTCTATATCATTCGCAATCAACAACATGTCATCCACATATACTATCAGAAATGCTATAGAGCTCCCACTCACTTTCTTGTAAATACATGCTTCATCATAAGTCTGTATAAAACCATATGCTTTGATCACCTCATCAAAGCATATATTCCAACTCCGAGATGCTTGCACCATTCCACAGATGGATCGCTGGAGCTTGCACACTTTGTTAGCACCTTTAGGATCGACAAAACCTTCTGGTTGCATCATATACAACTCTTCTTTAAGAAATCCATTACGGAATGTTGTTTTGATATCCATTTGCCAGATTTCATCATTATAAAATGTGGCAATTGCTAACACAATTCGGACGGACTTAAGCATAGCTACGGGTGAGAAAGTCTCATCTTAGTCAACTCCTTGAACTTGTCGAAAACCTTTCGCGACAAGTCGAGCTTTGTAGGCAGTAACATTACCATCAGCGCCAGTCTTCTTCTTGAAGATCCTTTTATTTTCTATGGCTTGTCGATCATTGGGCAAGTCCACCAAAGTCCATACTTTGTTCTCATATATGGATCCTATCTCAGATTTCATGGCTTCAAGCCATTTATCAGAATCTGGGCTCATCATAGATTCTTCATAGTTCGTAGGTTCACCATGGTCTCATAACATGACTTCCAGAATAGGATTATCGTACCACTCTGGTGCAGATTGTGCTCTAGTTGACCTACGAGGTTCAGTAGTAACTGGACCTGAGGTTTCATGATCATCATCATTAGCTTCCTCTCTAGTTGGTGTGGGCATCACGGAAACGGATTTCTCTGATGAGCTACTTTCCAAATTCAGAGAAGGTACAATTACCTCATCATGTTCTACTTTCCTCCCACTCACTTCTTTCGAGAGAAACTCCTCTAGAAATGACCCATTTTTAGCAACAAAGATCTTGCCTTCGGATCTGTGGTAGAAGGTGTACCCAATAGTTTCTTTATGGTATCCTATGAAGACGCACTTCTCTAATTTAGGTTCGAGCTTATCAGGCTGAAGCCTTATGACATAATCATCGCATCCCCAAACTTTCAGAAATGACAACTTAGGTTTCTTGCCAAACCATAGTTCATACGGTGTCGTCTCAACGGATTTAGATGGTGCCCTATTTAACGTGAATGCATGTGTCTCTAATGCATAACCCCAAAACGATAGTGGTAAATCAGTAGGAGACATCATAGGTTGCATCATATCTAATAAAGTACAGTTACGATGTTCGGACACACCATTTTGCTATGGTGTTCCAGGTGACGTGAGTTGTGAAACTATTCCACATTGTTTTAAATGAAGGCCAAACTTGTAACTCAAATATTCGCCTCCACGATCAGATCGTAGAAACTTTATTTTCTTGTTACGACGATTCTCCACTTAACTCTGAAATTCTTTGAACTTTTCAAATGTTTCAGACTTGTGTTTCATTAAGTAGATATGCCCATATTTGCTCAAATCATCTGTGAAGGTCATAAAATAACGATACTTGCCACGTGCCTCAACACTCATCGGACTGCATACATCGGTATATATTATTTCCATTAAGTCATTGGCTCACTCCATTGTTCGGAGTTTTAGTCATCTTGCACATGAGGCATGGTTCGCAAGTATCAAATGATTCATAATCAAGTGATTCCAAAAGCTCATCTGCATGGATTTTCTTCATGCGCTTTACGCCAATATGACCTAAACTATAGTACTACAAATATGTTGTATTATCATCATCAACTTTGCATCTTTTGGCATCGATATTTTGAATATGTGTATCACGACAATCGAGATTCAATAAACCATTGACATTGGGTGTATGACCATAGAAGGTTTTATTCATGTAAACAGAACAACAATTATTCTCTGACTTAAATGAATAATCGTATTGGAGTAAACATGATCTAATCATATTCATGCTCAATGCAAACACCGAATAACATTTATTTAGGTTCAACACTAATCCCTAAGATAGAGGGAGTGTGCGATGGTGATATCATCAACCTTGGAGTCACTTCCAACACACATCGTCACCTCGCCCTTAACTAGTCTATGTTCATTTTTCAACTCCTGTTTCGAGTTATTAATCTTAGTAACTGAACCGGTATTAAATACCCAGGGGCTACTATGAACACTAGTAAATTACACATCAATAACATGTATATCAAATATACCTTTGTTCACTTTGCCATCCTTCTTATCCGCCAAGTATTTGGGGTTGTTCCGCTTCCAGTGACCATTTCGTTTGGAGTAGAAGCACTCAGTTTCAGGCTTGGGTCTAGCTTTGGGATTCTTCATGGGAGCGGCAACTTTTTTGTTGTTCTTCCTGAAGTTCCCTTTCTGTCCCTTGCCCTTTTCTTGAAACTAGTGGTTTTGTTAACCATCAACACTTGATGCTCTTTCTTGATTTCTACCTTCATCAATTTCAGCATCGCGAAGAGCTTGGGAATTATTTTTTGTCATCCCTTGCATATTATAGTTCATCACGAAGTTCTAGTAGCTTGGTGACAGTGACTAGAGAACTTTGTCAAGCACTATATTATCTGGAAGATTAACTCCCACTTGATTCAAGCGATTGTAGTACCTAGACATTCTGAGTACATGCTCACTGGCTGAGCCATTCTCCTCCATCTTGTAGGCAAAGTACTTGTCAGAGGTCTCATACCTCTAGACATGGGCATGAGTCTAAAATACCAATTTCAACTCTTGGAACATCTCATATGCTCCGTGGTGTTCAAAAAAATTTTGAAGTCCTCGTTCTAAGCCATAAAACATGGCACACTAAACTATCAAGTAGTCATCATGTCGAGCTTGCAAAACATTCATAACATCTGCATCTGCTCCTGCAACAGGTTTGTCACCTTGTGGTGCAACAAGGACATAATTCTTCTGTGTAGCAATGAGGATAATCCTCAGATCATGGACCCAGTCCGCATCATTGCTACTGTCATCTTTCAACTTAGTTTTCTCTAGGAACATATAAAAAATACAAGGAAGCTATTTCGTGAGCTATTGATCTACAACATAGATAAGCAAAACTACTGATCTGGAGAAACATGGACACAAGGTGAACTCGCTCCTTTTCGAATCTTCCCTTTCCGCATGTAAGACATGGATGCTACTTCAGGTGCAGACCTTGTGCATACTCAGGTACACCCGAGGAGACCAAGGAGAGCCCAAGGACCAAGGCCAAGTGTGTGCGGGAGCGAAGGAAGGAGAAGGGAGAAGAGCCAGCTACTACAGGCCCCGGACACCCAGCCCCAGCCCGGACATCCGGCCCTACCCCCAGAAATCCGGCCCCTTCCTATCCAGAGAGCTCCGGAAGCGACCCTGACAGCCCGGACATTCGGCCCCATTCCTTGGACATCCGGCTCCTCCCGAAGCGCCGGACATCCAGCCCCTTCGCCCAGAAATCCAGAGCACGCTAACCAGAGAGCAGAAGAATCGGGTAACTCCAGCCCCGACATCCGTCCAGAGGCCCAGACATCCAGCTCTTAATGAGCCGCCGGATATCGGGCCCCCAGCCTGGACATCCGGCACCTGCCTGTGCGCAGAGAACGGGCCAAGGGCCCATGTATCCCCCCTCTCACTTATCCCTTCGTGGGATAACACTATATGTACTCCCCCACCTCCTCCTAGTTAGGGTTAGCACTGTGATAGCTCATATTAGAGATAGAGCCTCGCTCATCCATATTGGATCTACTCCATGAGAGAGACTGCAGCCCCTCTACGGAGAAGATCCACGTTGGATTCAAGACCTCCTCACGGAGAAGACCATCAAGACCTCCTCATGGAGAAGAACCGGTTACCTCTTGTATCGCCCTTTGTTGATCGTGGATCATGTATCTCCCTTTGTGTTCATGGATCTAGAGCATGTGTGATCATACTTGTTGGTTTGAGTGTTTCTCTTGCGTTTCCCTTTGTGATTTCCCCTCGTGTTTCCCCTCGTGTTCTTCATGTTCATCGCGGGATCCACTCCTTTCGTGAAAGATCGGCCATCTAGGGTTCCACCCTACATCATCTTGGTATCTAGAGCCACATTGATCATGATTTCGGAGCCTCCCCTCTTTGTTTTCTAGCCTAATTTTGTTGGTTTCGTCCTATATTCAAAAATTCCCACCAAAAAATAGCCCCAATTTTTTTTTGTGATTTGTTGGTGTGATGATGTTTTATTGATTTTGATCCATGGATTCGTTGTGTCTTGAGTAGATCTATATTTCCCCCAAGTTTCCCCACTTTCCATCCACGAAATCACATCAATTTTGCCCTTGAAATCATCAATTTCTGCCCCCAATTCGAAAATTTCCGTCCCAAACAAGATCCGGAATCATCGGGCCGGACATCCATAAGCCCATCATTGCCATGCCGCAATTCCATCGAGCTTCCACAAAACCACCACCGCATCCCGCTACCACCATTTGACATTTGCCTTTGAGATTTTGAGTTCGCGGTTTTTCCATTTCCTAAGGTGTTTTGGCTACTTAGGGACGAGTATCCATCATCTTGGTATCTCAATCAAGATCACCACCACTCATCATCGCCACAGACGGTAACCTCCATATAATCTTGGTATCGTCGTATCCCTCCATTGTATATTCCCTTGCCATTGCATTGATAACCCCTAACCTATTTTGCGTCACTTGCCTATCGAGACTAGCCATTTGAGTATTGCCGGCAAAGGTTACTTGTGCACATTAGTGATCTACACCTTCCATTGCATACATACCATATCATATTGGTATCATATCATCCCTGGTGTCACAAGATTGTTCCCGTATATACCCAATTGCTATCTTGGTTTGTGCATTTCGCATTGTGGCCATATCAAAAAAAGAATAAGCTTTTAAGAAAAGAAAAAGAGAGAGCAAAGAAGCTTGTAAGCAATAGCCATAGCATCATACTACATTGCATAAGATTGTCATATCCGATCATCTTGGATCATCTTGAGAGAAACACCGGGAACCATACATATATAGCATACTTGGGATAGAAAGTTTATCCATTTTGCTTCTTATAGGTTGTGCACAAGTGTAGTATCCGCCTATTGAGAAATCGTGCTATGTCTCTCTTGAGTTGTGAAACATGCGCGTTTTCCGTGGATTCCACATTTTGTGCTCATCCTTGGTTGCACAACCCTATTTATCTATCCGTGTGTGCGTTTCTGTGTGCCATTAGTGCTTTTGGTCTACTTGTTTCACTCGCGAATTTGTGTATCTCTTTCAACATTATTGACTCTTGCTAACATATTGCATCAATTTTTTTGTGCCACAATCCTCACCGAGCTCCACCATAAGCCTTATTTGTGTAGGTGTGAGAAACCGACAAGAATTGGTACCAACTGTGCTATTTCCTTGTTACATCATTGAGTGATCATTTATCCATCTTCAACATCGGTCAAGGTACATTTGGTATAGTTCTTCTCCTTTCTCCACTCATATTTGCTCGAGTATTGTGATGGATAGGCAAGGCATTTCATCTCCGGTCTTCCACAACAACGACGGCGTGAACAACTACATCACCAAAGCATCAATCATCCATCTACAATGACAAATGCAAGGCGCACAATCAAGATTGCGAGAGCGCATCGAGAACCTCTCCATCGACATTCGTCACTCCGAAGCAAGGAAAAGGGACTACATCGACAACAAGCTCTCCGCACAAAAGGAGGAGCAAGATGTAAGGATGGAGGAGATTCGGACCTTGTTGACAACCGTTCTTCCCCTTCATCATCCTCAAGGCGGCGATGTTCAAGTCACAAGTCATCGAAGCGCAAAAATGATGCAAGCGCAAGTCGTCCACGTCCACATCTCCATGGCGACCATCATCACGTCTGTGATCCACATTGTCATGAAGAGCAAGTCACCTCCAAGCTTCATGTGCACGACGACGAGGAATGCCATCGAGCTCAAGAACGACAACGACACCATCATCATGAAGATGCTCGCCAAGCGCAAACCTACAAGTCCCAACAAGCCCTACTTCATGCCAAGGTCAACCTTCATGAGCATAAGAGAAGATCGCGAGACGAGCACCACCAAGACGGAGCTACGGCTGCACCAACCACTTCGGCATCTTCACAAAGTTTTCTCAAGGCATCTTTGCCTTCGGACGTACGACATCTTTGCCTAATTCCCATGATTTCGCCTACATCGACATCTTCACCAACGAGGCAACCACCAATGAGCGAGGGCGACACTTCCATCTTCGGAAGCCCCTCAAGGAAGATGGCCGAACATGGGAATTTCCCTTCGGTCATGGAGATGACCTATGAGGTGCCACATCATATGGGCCTCCAACAACAAGACGACGACAAGAAGGTCGAGCAAGGGCCATCCCCTTCGACCACGGTGACGAGCATGAACCTCTTCAACAACATGAAGACGACGCCCATATTGGACTCATACTCTGAGTCAAGCTACAAGACCGCACATGAGACCCTATCTTTGGTCTTAGATGAGAGTGATGATGCGCCATCTTCGGCCTTCATCCACGGCTACGACTATGACATGATTGAGCATGGAGATATTTGCACCTACATCTCTCCGACACCCACATATGACGAGATGCCCCAATTGCCATGTGAGGAGAGCCACCACCCCATGAGTGATATGAGTGACTCCACCATATGCGACATTGAATGCATTTCATATGAGAGGATGAGTGGGACCACCACTAGCCCCACACTTGAGAGCATGCCACACATCCTATGTGAGGTTGAGATCCTTTTGAGTGACTCCACCAACCATATGAGTGAGAGCATCGAAGAGGGAGTGAGTGAGCCACAACACCTAGTGAGTGAGGTAGTTGACACGGCATGTGAGGCCACTATGATTTTTAACAACTTAACCTCTACTCCGAGTGTGTTTTCTTTGGTGCTAGGTCTCCTACATGACGACACGCCTATCCTCGACGAGTCCATACCTCCAATGGAGACAACGATGGCCATGCTGGAAGAAGATGCACCCCCACATGGTTCCATCAAGATGAAGATGACCATGACTTGGTCTTCGACACCTCACCTACAACACATGAGCGATGCTCCAAAGGTAACATAGGTGATGGTGCTTCTCTTGTCCCACTAGTGGACTATATTACTAATGATTTCTTGCATGATGTTGATCCACCCATTCTTCATGCTAGTGCGAATTCCTCATGTCATGACTTACCCATTTATGATGAATATGATGATGAGCATGTTGAGTTTCCTAGTCGTGGTGCTATGCTCCATAGGATATCATGTGAAAATTCTATTGGTCACATCATGTTTGACAATCCGTTGAACTTGTCATATGTTATGAGTGAGATCTCCCATATAGTATGTGGTTACCTAAGGTTGTTCGGAGTCCCGTATGAGATCCTGGACGTGACGAGGAACTACGGATTGGTCCGGAGGTGAAGATCGATATATTGGACGAAGGTTATTGGAGTCCGGGATCGTTCTGGGAGTACCGGGTGACGACCAGCATGACCGAAAGGAGTTTCGGAGGCCCAGGCAAGCGTTGGGGGGGCTTATGGGCCAAGGGGAGGTGGTACACTAGCCCACTAAGGGGTTGTGCGCCCCTCCCACCCCATCTCATGTAACCTAGAGAGGTGGGGGTGCCTCCCCTAGAGCAGCCGCCCCTTCCGACTTAGGGGGGCAAGTTTCCTAGAGCGGGGTGCTACCTCTTGAGCATGCGTTGGTTTTCCCTTGAAGAGGAAAGGGTGATGCAGCAAAGTAGCATAAGTATTTCCCTCAGTTTTTGAGAACCAAGGTATCAATCCAGTAGGATAATACACGCAAGTCCCTCGTACCTGCACAAATAATCAAGAACCTAGCAACCAACACGATAAAGGGGTTGTCAATCCCTTCACGGCCACTTGCAAAAGTGAGATCTGATAAAGATAATAAGATAAATATTTTTGGTATTTTTGTTGTATAAATTGAAAAGTAAATATTGCAAAATAAACGGCGACAGAAATAACTAGTTGATGGTAAATTAATATGATGGAGAATAGACCCCGGGGCCATAGGTTTCACTAGTGGCTTCTCTCAAGATAGCATAATCTACGGTGGGTGAACAAATTACTGTCGAGCAATTGATAGAAAAGTGCATAGTTATGAGAATATTTAGGCATGATCATGTATATAGGCATCTCGTCCGTGACAAGTAGACCGAAACGATTCTGCATCTACTACTATTACTCCACACATCGACCGCTATCCAGCATGCATCTACAGTATTAAGTTTATAAGAACAGAGTAACGCATTAGGCAAGATGACATGATGTAGAGGGATAAACTCAAGCAATATTATATAGACCCCATCTTTTTATCCTCGATGGCAACAATACAATATGTGCCTTACTGCCCCTGCTGTCACTGTGAAAGGAAACCGCAAGATTGAACCCAAAGCTAAGTACTTCTCCCATTGCAAGAAAGATCAATCTAGTGGGCCAAACCAAACTGATAATACGAAGAGACTTGCAAAGATATTTAAATCATGCATCTAAGAATTCAGAGAAGAATCAGATATTATTCATAGATAATTATCATAAACCCACAATTCATCGGATCTCAACAAACACACTGCAAAAAGAATTACATCGAATAGATCTCCAAGAGAATCGAAGAGAACTTTGTATTGAGATCCAAAGAGAGAGAAGAAGCCATCTAGTGGTGAACTACTCACACATCATCGGAGAGGCTATGGTGTTGATTTAGAAGCCCTCTGTGATCGATTCCCCCTCCGGTGGATCACCGAAAAAGGCCCCAAGATGGGATCTCACAGGTACAGAAGGTTGCGGCGGTGGGAATAGGGTTTCGTGGTGCTCCTGGATGTTTTCAGGGTATATGAGTATATATAGGCGAAAGAAGTATGTTGGTGGAGCTGCAAGGGGCCCACAAGGGTGGGGGCGCGCCCACCCCCTAGGGCGCGCCCTCCTACCTCGTGGCTTCCTTGCTGCTTCCTTGACGTCCACTCCGAGTATCCTGGATTGCGTTTGTTCCAAAAGCGATCCTCATAAAGGTTTCATTCTGTTTGGATTCCATTTGATATTCCTTTTCTGTGGAACACTGAAATAGGCAAAAAAAACAGCAATTTGCAATGGGCCTTCGGTTAATAGGTTAGTCCCGAAAATAATATAAAAGTGCATAGTAAATCCCATTAAACATCCAAAACAAATAATATAATAGCATGGAACAATCAAAAATTATAGATACATTGGAGACGTATCAAGCATCCCCAAGCTTAATTCCTGCTCGTCCTCGAGTAGGTAAATGATAAAAATAGAATTTTTGATGTGGAATCCTACCTAACATAATTGTCAAAGTAATTCTCTTTATTGTGGCATGAATGTTCAAACCCAAAAGATTCAAGATAAAAGTTTAATATTGACATAAAAATAATAATACTTGAAGCATACTAACTAAGCAATTATGTCTTCTCAAAATAACATGGCCAAAGAAAGCTTATCCCTACAAAATCATATAGTTTGGCTATGCTTCATCATGCACAACCCGGATGACAAGCCAAGCAATTGTTTCATACTTTAGTAATCTCAAAAAAATTCAACTTTCACGCAATACATGAGCGTGAGCCATGGACATAGCACTATGGGTGGAATAGAATATAATGATGGGGGTTGTGTGGACAAGACAAAAAAAGAGAAAGTCTCACATTGACGCGGTGATGTAGGGTAGAACCCTAATCGCCCGATATTTCACGAAAGGAGCGGATCCCGTGAAGAACACGAGGAACACAAAGAGGGGAATGAGGGAAATCACAAGGGGAAACACGAGAGGAACACTCAAACTAACAAGAACAAGTCACACATGGACTAGATCCTCGAGTACATAAAGTAAGATACACGATCCATGATCAACTAGGGACGATACAAAAGGGTAACTGGTTCTTCTCCGTGAGGAGGTCTTGATGTTCTTCCCTAAAGAGGGGTCTTGAATCCGCTTGGGGGATCTTCTCCGGTGGAGGCTCGAATCTCCGAGGAGAAGGTAACCAAGTGGATGAGCAAAGCTCTCACACAAAATATGAGCTAATCCTTTGCTAACCCTAGAAAGTTGTACGGGGTGGAGTATATATAGTCTAGGGGGGAGAAGGGATACACGGTCCTCGGCCCTTCACTATGCGTAGACAGGGGAGGCCGGATGTCCGGGTTGGTCAGGCCGGATGTCCGGGATTTCAGGCGACGCCGGATGTCCGGGCTGGGGGGCCCGATGTACGGGCTGGAGCGGTGGCATTTGTTGCTCTCGGGTTCGGAGGGGCCGGATTTCCGGGCCGGTGGCCGGATGTCCGGGGGCTCGGAAGGGGCCGGACGTCCGGGCTGCCGGGTCCGGATGTCCGGGGCCTGTAGCCTTCTGCGGCTGGGCTGCTGTAGAGGAAGACGCTCCAGGGGCCGGATGTCCGGGGCCTTGGCCGGATGTCCAGGGCCTGGGAGATGCTCTTGGCTCCTTCCGTTGGTTCTCCTCATCCCTGGACTTGGGGACTTGTACATCTTCATGCGCATCTTCGGGAGGGCCCTCTTGGTGCCTAATCATGCACAACACCTCAGACTTAGGTAGTAGCCATGTCTCATGCATAGAAAGTGGAAGTTCGGAGAGGAGTGAGTTCACCTTATCTTCGATAGCTTTGGCTCGGGCTCGTGTCATTGGTCCAAGTGGTGTCGTTGGAGGTGTCGGTGCATCCATGGGGATGATCATGGGATGCTCCGCATCAGCTCACCTCCCTTGGGGAAGATCCGTCCTCGGATCGAAATCCTCATCACCATGGTAGGGCGAGAGATCTTTGATGTTGAAGATGTCGCTCACGGAGTACTTGTCACGAGGGATGTCGATCTTGTATGCGTTGTTGTTGTAGCGTGAAAGCACCTTGAATGGTCCATCCACGTGTGGTCGATGTTTGGACTTGCGTTCTTGGGGAAAGCGGTCCTTGCGAAGGTGTAGCCACATGAGGTCTCCAATGTTGAATATCATAGGGTGCTTGTTGATGTTGAGCTTGGTCGCAAGGCATTGTACTTGGCGCTCGATGGTGTTTCCTGTATCTTCATGCACCTTCTTGAGATGGGTCGCTCGTGCACTTGCGTCCAAATTGATGCGCTCTTGGAGTGGTAGAGGGAGAATATCCAATGGTGACAAAGGGTTGAATCCGTAGACGACCTCGAAAGGGGACTTGCCGGTTGTTGAGTGTCTTGATCGGTTGTAGGCGAACTCGGTGATGGGTAGACACTCCTCCCACTCCTTGATGTTTTTCTTGATGAGTACTCGAAGGAGAGCGAAGAGTGTGCGGTTTTTCACCTCCGTTTGGCCGTCGGTTTGAGGATGGTACGCCGTGGAGAATAGTAGCTTGATTCCGAGCTTGGCGCATAGGGTCTTCCAAGAGTAGCTAAGGAACTTGACGTCGCGGTCCGAGACTATAGTCTTTGGCACACCATGGGGATGCAATATTTCCCTACAAAAGAGATTAGTAACATGTGAAGCATCGTCTATCTTGTTGCAAGGAATAAAATGTGCCATTTTTGAGAAACGGTCCACAAAGACAAATAGGGAATCTTTCCCATTTTGGGTCCTAGGCAAACCAAGTACAAAGTCCATGCTAATGTCTTCCCATGGTTGGTACGGAATTGGTAAAGGCATATAGAGGCCATGAGATTGAGCTTTGGACTTAGCTTTACGACATGTAGAACATCGGTTGGTGAAACGATTGACGTCCCGAAACATCTTTGGCCAAAAGTAGCTCTTCGAGAGCGTGGCGAACATCTTGTAGTGTTCAAAGTGTCCCATTAAGACTCCTCCATGAGATTCCTGCAAAAGCAACAAACGAAGAGAGGACTCGGGGATGCAAAGTTTGTTAGCTCTCATAAGATAGCCGTCTTTGATGTAATAGCCTTCCCAAGATGTATTCGACAAACACTTGGCATAAGGAGTAGCAAAAGTTGCATCATGCTCATACAAGTCTTTGATATGCTCGAAGCCAATGACATCTAACTCAAGTTGCGTGACAAGCATGCATAGGCGGGAAAGAGCATCCGCTACGATGTTTTCTTTACCCTTGATGTACTTGATGACATAGGGAAAAGACTCAATAAATGCACTCCATTTAGCATGACGCTTGTTCAACTTTGTTTGTCCCTTAAGATACTTGAGAGTCTCATGATCGGTATGAATGATAAACTCATGGGGACGAAGGTAATGTTCCCATTCATGCAAAACGCGGACTAAAGCATATAGCTCTTTGTCACAGATGGGGTAATTGAGTTGCGCTCCGGAAAGTTTCTCACTAAAGTAAGCTATGGGGTGCTTCTCTTGCGTTAACACACCTCCTATGCCATTACCACTAGCATCGCAATGAATTTCAAAAGGTTTATCGAAGTTGGGTAAAGCAAGCACGGGAGCATGAGTAAGCAAATTCTTAAGCTCATTGAATGCGATATCTTGGGATGGTCCCCAAACAAAAGGCGCATTCTTCTTGCTCAAAGCATGCAAAGGCGAAGCAATGGTGCTAAAATCCTTCACAAAGCGACGATAGAAACCCGCAAGGCCAAGAAAACTACGCACTTGATGCAAGTTGGTTGGTTGCGGCCAAGTCTTAATAGCATTGATCTTGGACTCATCAACATGAACACCCTTAGAAGAAACAACAAAACCCAAGAAAACGAGCTTATCAACACCAAAAAGGCATTTATCCATATTAGCATAGAGGCGATCTTTTCTAAGAGTTTGCAAAACGGTGCGGACATGGGTGACATGCTCTTTGATAGATTTGCTAAACACAAGAATGTCATCAAAGTAGACCACAACAAATATACCAATGTAAGGGCGAAAGACATGATTCATGAGGCGCATAAAAGTGCCTGGTGCTTCCGAAAGACCCATAGGCATGACTAACCACTCATACAAACCAAACTTGGTTTTGAAGGCGGTTTTCCATTCATCACCCTCTTGTATGCGGATTTGATAGTAACCACTCTTAAGATCAATTTTGGAAAATATAGTGGCACCGCTAAGCTCATCAAGGATATCATCTAGGCGTGGAATGGGATACCGATAGCGAATGGTGATAGCATTGATAGGTCTACAATCGGAGCACATGCGAAAACTACCATCACGTTTTGGCACAAGAATGACCGGAATGGCACAAGGGCTCAAACTTTCACGCACATGTCCATGGTCTATGAGATGCTTTACTTGACTTGGTATTTCTTTTGTTTCGTCGGGGTTGACACGGTATGGAGCTTTGTTTGGAAGAGGTGCTCCGGGTATGAGGTCGACTCGGTGCTCAATGCCTCGTAGAGGACGTAGACCCGGAGGTAGCTCATCGGGGAAAACATCTTGAAATTCATGCAAAAGAGAAGACAACACTAGAGGAAGAGTGTGAGAAGTGTTAGTTTGTGGTGCATTGTCCTTGCACACGAGGACGTAGTGTAGGACACTAGATGGGTTCTCACACACTTCTCACATCTCACGTTTGGTGGCAAATAGAACTAGGTTCTTGTTTTCGCTCATCGTGGAGGCACTCAATTTTGGCTTGTGGCGCTCACTCTCTTTTTGGTGGCTCGCTCTCTCACTATGATCTCCACGATGGGTGGCTTGCTTGTCGGCGATCACTTGACTTGGCGACATTGGACGGAGGACGTACTCCTTGCCCTTCATCTTGAAGATGTAGTGGTTCGTTCGGCCGTTGTGGACGACTCCTCTATCGAATTGCCATGGCCGTCCAAGGAGAAGATGACAAACGGTCATTGGAACGACGTCGCACTCCAAGGTGTCTTCGTAGGCGCCGATTTTGAAGGAGACTTGTACTCGGTGCTCGACTTGGATGGTGCCGGAGTCACTAAGCCATTGCACTTTGTATGGATGTGGATGCTTCGTCTTGGGCAATTGGAGCTTGGAGCAAAGTCTCTTCGCTTGCGAGATTATGACAACTCCTCCATCGATGATGACCTTGACGGATCGTCCATTGATGCCGGCCTTGGTGTGGAATATGTCGCATCGTTGGTCTTCTTCTTGGTGATGTTGGAGAGTCAAGACTTTGGAGACAACAAGTGCGGGGCTTGAGTCTTCATCGCAAAAGACTTGTTCTTCTTCATTGTTCACTTGGCGGTGCATGGCGACTTGCTCAAGGGCTTCCATTTCGCCTTCACTCATGGAGTCATAAGTGCCATCGTCGTTGAAGACCATGGTTCGCTTGTTGGTGCACTCGTAGGACTTGTGGCCTCGGCCTCCGCAAGTGAAACACTTGAAGGAACTCGTCTTGACGGTCTCATCGGTTGGGGTTGATGATGATGAAGCTCTCGGCTTGAAGTTGCTCGTAGGAGGATGTCTTGTAGTTGACGAAGCTTTCTTGGAAGTCGACTTGTCGATGTTGGAAGTAGAAGGTCTTGTAGTCGGTGTTGGAGTCGTTGAAGCTTGGTTGTTGGAGAAGCCGTAGGACTTGGATGAGAACTTGGCATACTTGAAAGCATCTTGCACTTGGCGTTCCGCTTTGGTAGCTTGGTGCACTAGCTCGATGAGATTTGAGTATGGTTGGAAGTCGGCGATCTTCTTGATAGGATGATTGAGTCCATTCAAGAAACGTGCCATTGTTTGCTCATCATCTTCCGTGACATTCGCTCTTATCATTGCAATCTCCATCTCCTTGTAGTATTCTTCAACGCTCTTTGTTCCTTGCTTGAGTTGTTGGAGTTTCTTGAAGAGGTCACGGTTGTAGTAGGTAGGTACGAAACATGCTCTCGTGACATCCTTCATTTGCGCCCAAGTAGTGATGGGTGGTTCACCTCTTGCCTCTCGGCGCTCTATGATTTGTTCCCACCAAATGAGGACATAGTCTTGGAACTCAAGGGATGCCATCGCGATCTTCTTCTCTTCTTCATAATTGTGCAAACGGAAGATCTTGTCAACCTTCAATGCCCATGAAAGGTACTCTTCGGGATCGTTGCTTCCGTTGAACTTGGGCATGGTGAACTTGAGTTTGCCATAACATTGCTCTTCATTGTGTTGGGGACGGGGGTGATGACACCCATGTTGTTGATGATTGATCAACTCGTGGTGCTCTTGGCGCGGAGGGTTGTTATCGTCATGTTGTTCTTGCCGTGGAGGATCTCCATTGTCTTCATGCTCTGGATTGACTTGTTGTTCTTGGCGAGCTTGGGGAGGAGCTCGTCGAGCTTGCAGAGGAACTTGACGATGCATGTGAGCTTGAAATCTTCGTTCTTGAATTTCTTTGCGAATTGCTTCCTCTTGTTCACGGGCTTGTCGGCTTCGGTCGGCTACGGCTCAACTCGAATCGCGTAGAGCTTGTTGCGCCGCAAGTGCTTAAGCGTCACGGAGTTGTTGTTCTTGACATTGTGCCTCGGCATCTTGAGCATTTTGGTGTAGACGCGCTCGCTCTTCCTCTTCATGTTGGCGTTGTCATTGCCGTTTTTGTGCTAGCGCAAAGGCCTCTTGAGTTTGACGTTGTCGGCGCTCTTGAGAGTCAGTGTCTCATAGGGGATTGAGGCTTGCTTGACGGTCGGTGCACGCGGCTCGATGAAGAGTGTTCGATCTCGGTGTACTTGAGCCGGAGAGGGTGAAGTCAGAGTGGCAGCTTGAACGGCTCCTTCTCAAAGTGGAAGACGAGCGGTTGAGCAACAAAGCATGAATTTTGTCCATCCTTGCGTCATTCTCTTGCTTGTGATCGTCGAGCTTGTGGTCGAAGTATTCCCTTGTACGTTGCTTGGAAAGTCGCAAGTCGGCGGCAAGGTTATCGATGTGTTTAGTCATAGCTTGTTTCTCTTGATGCAAAGCACGTTGTGCACCAAAGAGCTGAGTCTTGGTGACGAAGGAGTTCATGTTGATGTCTTGCTCCATGAAGAGTTGGTTGGTAGAAGTACTTGGCCTATACATCATTCCAAGACAAATGTGAGTGGTAGAAAGAGAAGAACGAGTACCAAATGTACCTTGACCGAAGTTAAAAGTGGATCGAGGATCACTCCAATGTAGGACAAGGAAATAGCACAATTGGTACTAGTTCTTGTCGGTTTCTCACACCTACACAATTAAAAGCTTTTGGTGGAGCTTGGTTAGGATGGTGGCACAAAAATTTGATGCAATTGTAAGTGAGCTTCAATAATGTTGGAAAAGATTCGCAAGATGCAATGTAACAAGTAGACCAAGCATATAAGGTACACGGAAACACACACGCAAAAAGATAAGTGGGGTTGTGCAACCAAGGGTGAGCCAAAATGTGGAATCCACAAAAATGCTCTTGTTGCACAACACTAGAGAGACGCTAGCACGATTGCACAATAGGCGGATACAAGAACTTGTGCACAACCTACTTAGCAAAAATGCAACGACTTCTATCCCAAATATTTCTATGCAAGGTGTTGCTATGATATGATCCAAGATGATCGAGTATGACAATCTTAATGTTGTAAGATGCTATGGTTCTTGCTTAAAAGCTCTTTGCTTATCTTTCTCTTTGCTTAAAAGCTTGTTTGGCTCTTTGATGTTTGAGCTCTTTTCTCATGCAATGCTTGACGAACCAAGATAGCAAATGAGTATGCGATGACAACTTTGTGACACAAGAGATGATACCAATATATGCAACAATGATGTATGTATGCTATGGGAAGTATGATCACTAATGTGCACAAGTATCGTTGCCGGCAATACTCAATGGCTAGTCTCGATGGGTAAGCAACGCAAAGGAGTAAGGCTATGATGGCTATCAATGTAATGGCAAGAGTGATATGTCCAATACAAAGATGAGGTTACCGGTCTTCCTTCCGGTATGGTGTCAAAATGGTGGCACGAATACCAAGATGTAGTTGAGGTGGTCGTTGTTGATGACGATGTAGGACACGTCCGTGGCGAAGATGAGCGGCGGTGATGTCGATGTCGAACCATAGCTAGATAGCCGAAACACAAAAGGATATGGTACCGCAACTCAAATTGTCAAACCTTGAAGTAGCAATTGTGTCGGAGAGCGAAACGGTCCAAAAATGGTTGGTTTATGCGGAAGTAGTGGAGGTATGTGGAAATGTATATGGTATATGGTATATGGTATATGGTGGGCATCGGAACAAAATTTGATGGAAATTGCCCGGAAAACGGGGCGGTGGATGGAGATGTTGTTGCCAGGAGTCGGATGTCTGGGTGGGAGGCCGGATGTCCGGGCTGGACGGGCCGGATGTCCAGGCTCTGGATCCGGGGACGAATGGGATGAACATCGCGAGAAGAGGTTAAAACTGGGCGAAATTCGGAGGAATTTGTGGATGTAAATTGGGGGAAAAAGGATGGGAAGCTAGATCCACTCAAAACAAAGCAAATC
Source organism: Triticum aestivum (assembly GCF_018294505.1). Taxonomy (NCBI): domain Eukaryota; kingdom Viridiplantae; phylum Streptophyta; class Magnoliopsida; order Poales; family Poaceae; genus Triticum; species Triticum aestivum. The sequence continues at coordinate 174,309,241 of NC_057794.1, read as the reverse complement.
CACGGATCCAAACCAACAAAATCTCAACACACCAACAAATCACAAAAAAAAATTGGGGTTATTTTTGTGGGGATTTTTCGAATTAGGACGAAAATCAACAAAACAAGGATAGAAACACAACGGGGAGGCTCCGAAATCGTGATCAACATGGCTCTTGATACCAAGATGATATAGGGTAGAACCCTAATCGCCCGATCTTTCATGAAAGGAGTGGATCCCGCGAAGAACACGAGGAACACAAAGAGGGGAACGAGGGAAATCACAAGGGGAAACACGAGAGGAACACTCAAACTAACAAGAACAAGTCACACATGGGCTAGATCCTCAAGTACATAAAGTAAGATACACGATCCACGATCAACTAGGGACGATACAAAAGGGTAACCCGTTCTTCTCCATGAGGAGGTCTTGATGTTCTTCCCTAAAGAGGGGTCTTGAATCCGCTTGGGGGATCTTCTCCGGTGGAGGCTCGAATCTCCGAGGAGAAGGTAACCAAGTGGATGAGCAAAGCTCCCACACAAAATATGAGCTAATCCTTGGCCGGATGTCCAGGGCCTGGGAGATGCTCTTGGCTCCTTCCGTTGGTTCTCCTCATCCCTGGACTTGGGGACTTGTACATCTTCATGCGCATCTTCAGGAGGGCCCTCTTGGTGCCTAATCATGCACAACACCTCAGACTTAGGTAGTAGCCATGTCTCATGCATAGAAAGTGGAAGTTCGGAAAGGAGTGAGTTCACCTTATCTTTGATAGCTTTGGCTCGGGCTCATGTCATTGGTCCAAGTGGTGTCGTTGGAGGTGTCAGTGCGCCATGGGGATGATCATGGGATGCTCCGCATCAGCGGCTAATCAACGGGCTATGGAGATGCCCATCAATTGATGTCAATGCAAGGAGTAGGGATTGCCATGCAACGGATGCACTAGAGCTATAAATGTATGAAAGCTCAACAAAAGAAACTAAGTGGGTGTGCATCCAACTTGCTTGCTCACAAAGACCTAGGGCATTTGAGGAAGCCCATTGTCGAAATATACAAACCAAGTTCTATAATGAAAAATTCCCACTAGTATATGAAAGTGACAAAATAAGAGACTCTCTATCATGAAGATCATGGTGCTACTTTTAAGCACAAGTGTGGAATTGTCGCTTTTATTTCTTTTATCATTTTTTCTTATTTCTTTTTTTGGGACAATGCTTTATTAATGATGATCATCACACTTCTATTTATTTACAACTCAATGATTACAACTCAATACTAGAACAAAATATGACTCTATATGAGTGCCTCCGGCGGTGTACCAGGATGGGCAATGAATCAAGAGTGACATGTATGATAAATTATGCATGGTTGCTTTTCCACAAATACGATGTCAACTACATGATCATGCAAGGTAATATGACAATGATGAAGCGTGTCATAATAAATGAAATGGTGGAAAGTTGCATGGCAATATATCTCGGAATGGCTATGGAAATGCCATAATAGGTAGGTATGTGTAACACCCCGGATGTAACTTTCCCAATTTGTACTCCAACTCTTGCAGTTTTGGCGTTAAGTTATTTTATTTTCTTGGGTTAGGGTCTTTGTCTCCATGTGTTGTTATCGTTATCATGCATCTCATATCATGTCATCATGTGCATTGCATTTGCATACGTGTTCGTCTCATGCATTCGAGCATTTTCCCCGTTGTCCGTTTTGCATTCCGGCGCTTCGTTCTCCTCCGGTGGTCAATTCTATCTTTCTTTCGTGTGTGGGGATTAAACATTTCCGGATTGGACCGAGACTTGCCAAGCGGCCTTGGTTTACTACCGGTAGACCGCCTGTCAAGTTTCGTATCATTTGGACTTCGTTTGATACTCCAACGGTTAACCGACAGACCGAAAAGGCCTCGTGTGTGTTGCAGCCCAACACCCCTCCAATTTGGCCCAAAACCCACCTAATCCTTCTCCATCATCTAGAGCGTTCGATCACGATTGTGTGGCCGAAAACCGCACCTCATTTGGACTCTCCTAGCTCCCTCTATCTATAAAACTAGATCCTCTCCCGAAATTCCGGATCCAAACCACCCCTAACCCTAGCCCCGCTCCTCTCCGCGCGGCCGGACACGCCCGCCGGCCGCCGGACAGATCGCTGCCGCCACTCGTTGCTCGCCACGTGGCGCGCCGCCACCTCCCACCGCGCCGGCCCGCGGGGCCCGACCGCAGCCCTCCCGGCCCGCCTTCCCGCACCGCCTCGCACCGCCTCCCGCTGCCTGCCGCGCCGCCCCGCTCCGGTGGCCGCCGCCCGAGCCGCCTCGACGCCCCAACCGCCGCAGCCACCCGCTCCGGCCCCGAGGAGGACGCCGGCGAGCTCCACCAACTCCGGCGACTCCGGCCTCCTCCTCCCCTCACGCCGGCAAGCTCCACCAACTCCGGCCGCCGTCGTCCTCGTCAACACCGGCGAGAGCGCCGCCGCCTCGATCCGCGTGCCACCGAAACCCTAGATCTCGGGGTTGTTTTTTTCTTCTAAGTCCCTAAAATTCCAGATCCATATGCTCATGTTCATGGCCTCGTAACTTTGCATCCGTAGCTCCGATTCATGCATATAGCATATCAAAATGTTCATCTCAGAGAGTACATCATTTCATTCCATTGCCATTTTCATTTGAGTTCATCTTGATGCCCGAAATTCTGCTAGAAGAGGGTTACTTGAGATAATTGTCAGATCTGCTACTCTATTTAGCTTTTTGTCATTTCTGCCATGATTATTGTGTGCATGATATGCCTTGATGCTCTACATATGTTTTGTTAAGGGTTTTGTCATCTTTCCAGAGGTGTAACCCAAGTATTTTTGTGATGTGTGTGGTGACTAGCACAAGCTTGCCAAGTGGTGCACTTGGTAATTCTGATTTCAGGGACTTAGCAATTCCACTAAGTCCTTGATCTGTTTATCTCATGATGCCATATGTTCATGTTGTTTCCTAGTGATCCGTGCCTCTTTTGAGGATGATCAATAAGGATGTTTTGTTAATCTTGTAGTGCTCTTTCCATCCATGGCTTTGTTTGCATTTATGGAGCACCCTAGCTTGAGTCAATCGAGCTCTACTTTTGCTACTTTGTGAATCTGGGCTGATTGTCAACTTGTTTGCAATTTTGCCGATGATGTTGTAGTTGATCCATGCATGCTATGTTATTGTTCTTGCCATGTCTAGCTTGCATTTTTGTGTTCTTGATGGATGTATGCTTAGCTTATCATGACTTGCACCGTGTTGAGTGCATCGAGCTCGTAAACATGCCTACTTGATATCTGTTTTCAGCATGCCCCAGTTTTCACTAAGTCTGAAAACTGATTATGTGTTTTCTATGTTCACATGCTTGCAATTGTATTTTCTGATCCCTTTTGGCTCAAGGTCACTAAGGGACTTTTGTTAAGATCTTTGAGTAGCTCCATGCCATGCTTTACTTGGCCATGTTCAGTTCCTGTCGCATGTAGTTTTGTTGCTCCGAAGAGTGCTACCTGATCTGAAATTCCAAACAAGTGTTAATTTCACTAAGTCTGAGATCTGTTTGCCATATGCATTTTTGCCATGCTTGTTTGAACCTGTTAATGGATGAATTGGTCGTAGCTCAGTGCTAGACTTTTGTTAAGCATCTTGTATGCATCCCTGCCATGTATTTTGTTGTCATGTTTGGGTGCTGTAGCATGTTCATCTCATTACATTTAGATGACTACTTGCTGTAAATCGTAGACCGGTGTCATATTTGAATCGCTTGCCATTTCCAAACTGTAACTCCGATTCCGGCGTTCTTTATATCGTTTTCAAGCGATTTCATCTCAGATTTCCAGTGGCACACTTGGATTCCCAAGTTTAGGCCAGGTTCTTGCTTTTCCTGTCAAATCTTGCATTATGCATCCCGCATCGCATCCTGCATAGCATACCATCTTTGCATCGTGTTGTTTGAGTTTGCACGTGGTTGATTGTGTCCTTGTTGCTTGTTTGTCTTGTTTGGGTAGAGCCGGGAGACGAGTTCGCTAACGAGGAGCCCGTTGAGTTTGCTTTCGAGGATCCAGTCAACTATGACAACTATGCAGGCAAGATGATCATACCCTCGAAATCACTACTATCTTTGCTATACTAGTTTGCTCACTCTTTTGCTATGGCAATGCTACGATGCCTACCACTTGCTTTCAAGCCTCCCAAATTGCCATGTTAAAACCTCTAACCCACCATGTCCTAGCAAACCGTTGATTGGCTATGTTACCGCTTTGCTAAGCCCCTCTTATAGCGTTGCTAGTTGCAGGTGAAGATTGGAGGCGTTCCTTGTTGGAACTTTTATTTACTTGTTGGGATATCGTTATATTATCTTGTTATCTTAATGAATCTATATACTTGGTAAAGGGTGGAAGGCTCGGCCTCTCGCCTAGTGTTTTGTTCCACTCTTTCCGCCCTAGTTTCCGTCATATCGGTGTTATGTTCCCGGATTTTGCGTTCCTTACGCGGTTGGGTTATAATGGGAACCCCTTGACAGTCCGCCTTGAATAAAACTCCTCCAGCAATGCCCAACCTTGGTTTTACCATTTGCCACCTAGCCTTTTCCCTTGGGTTTCGCGGACTCAAGGGTCATCTTATTTTAAACCCCCGGGCCAGTGCTCCTCTGAGTGTTGGTCCAACCTAGAGCACCGTGCGGGGCCGTCCCTTGGCAACTTGGGTTACGTTGGCTCCCGTACGCTTAGCTTATCCGGTGTGCCCTGAGAACGAGATATGTGCAGCTCCTATCGGGATTTGTCGGCATAGCGGGTGGTGTTGCTGGACTTGTTTTACCATTGTCGGAGTTGTCTTGAAGAACCGAGATACCGAGTCTGATCGGAACATCTTGGGAGGAGGTCTATTCCTTGGTTGACCGTGAGAGCTTGTCATGGGCCAAGTTGGGACTCCCCTGCAGGGATTTGAACTTTCGAAAGCCGTGCCCGTGGTTATGGGCAGATGGGAATTTGTTAATGTCCGGTTGTAGATAACTTTAACCTTAACTTAATTAAAATGAATCAACTGAGTCTGTTACCATGATGGCCTCTTCTCGGCGGAGTCCGGGAAGTGGACACGGTGTTGGAGTAATGCCTGCGCAGGTTGCTCTCTAGTTTCTCGCTCGCGCTTTTCCTCCTCTTCTCGCTCTCTTTTGCGAATAAGTTAGCCACCATACTTGCTAGACGCTTGCTACAGCTCCACTTATATTTACCTTGCCTTACCTATAAGCTTAAATAGTATTGATCGCGAGGGTGCGAGATTGCTGAGTCCCTGTGTCTCACAGATTACTATTACACCAGATGCAGGGCCTGATGATTCCGCTCCAGGTGACGCGCTCGAGCTCAAGTGGGAGTTTGACAAAGACTCTCAACGTTACTATGTTTCTTTTCCTGATGATCAGTAGTGGTGCCCAGTTGGGGGTGATCAGGACCGTGTCGCATGTTGGGTTCTCTTTTATTTTGGCGTCGTAGTCGGGCCATGAGTGTTTGGATGATGTAATGTTATTTATGTACTTGATTGACGTGGCGAGTGTAAGCCAACTATGTTATCTCCCCTTTATTATCTTATTACATGGGATGTTGTGAAGATTGCCTAACTTGCGACATATGCCTTCAATGCGATTATGCCTCTAAGTCATGCCTCGACACATGGGAGATATAGTCGCATCGAGGGTGTTACAAGTTGGTAATCAAAGCCTTCCCCGACCTTAGGAGCCCCATTGCTTGACCGTTGTTAGCGGCCGAGTTGTGTCTAGAAAAATGTTTTGAGTCATTAGGAATTATATATCGGAGAGTTTAGGAATTCCTTTTACCTCCCTGTCTCCTCATCGCTCTGGTAAGGCATCCTGACGTAGAGTTTTGACTCTTCTCTTCTCAAATTTCACTAAAAAAAATTTAGGATCATGCGGGTATCTTGGAATCGTTCCGATGGTTTTATGATGAGAACATTGTCTTGGTGCCTCCTGTCAGGGGTTTTGTGGAAGTGTCCCGGGGAGTTGAGCTCTGAGGTGTTGTCATCATAATTTTATCGTTGCAGTTCTAGAATACCTGAGTTTAGTACGCCGACATCGAAAATCTCTTTTATGCAGTTCATTGGTGAGATAACCTCGACACCACCCAGTACTGGGGCGGGAGTTCGGGAGTATCGCCATAACTTGTATAACGGATACTTTTCGAAGGTTGAGGTAGATGGTTTCCGAAGGTTTCTTGGTTATGTGTTGAAGGATGGATACAGCTGGATGTAGGATTTGCTAGTTTGGGTGAGATATTATGCTTCCCCTGTATCCCCAACACCTGATTGCATAACCGGAAAGGTTCGGGAGTTTCATAGGTGGGAATTCTAGTAGCTCTAGTTCTTCCACGGATATTGGTTTGAGATTGGGATTTCTTAGCGATTATTCGTTCTTGATCTGTACCTTGTTGATTTATTTCTCTACCTTAATTCTACGTGGCTTCTCAATTTATGGATATGTGACCATTTCAAGAGGAATGCATTCGTTCATTTTGTTCGGATGTGAAGACTATATGTTGCAATTTTCAGTCCGTTGGATTCAGCTTCAATATGTGTCTATCAATGTGCTAATGGATGTCAACCTCTTCAGGATGGCTCCTCCAATGCGCACGACTCCGAATCCTGATCCGCCACCACCTCCACCTCCTCCAGAGGCATGGCAAGCTGTGATGGCCGCAACCAATGCAAACACACAGTTGATCATGCAAATTCTTCAAGAGCGCAATCAAGGCAACCAAGGGAACCAAGGCAACAATCAGAATCACTTTGCTACACTCAACCAGTTCCTTGCTAATGGGCCAAAAACTTTCAGCAATTGTGTTGAGGCAACCGATGCTGACGATTGGCTAGTGGATCTGTGCAAGCATTTCGAGTGCAGTAACGTCAGGCCTGAGGACTTTGTCAAGTTCGCTTCCTTCCAACTCAAAGATCAAGATGCAGAATGGTTCCAGCAGTACAAGGACTCCAGAGGTGGACGTGTTATCACTTGGGATGAATTCCATCAAGATTTCAGAGCTCATCATATTCCTCAGAGCGTGGTTGAAAGCAAGCGTGAGGAATTCCGCAACCTAAAGCAAGGCTCTTTGTCTGTCTATGACTACAACAAGTTGTTCCAGAAGCTCGCCCGCTTTGCCAAGCAGGACGTCCCTGATGAGAAGAGCATGATATACCAGTTCAGGGGTGGTCTCAGAGAAGAAATTCAGCTAGCTCTTGTCCTCTTTGAGCCCTTGAGATACGATGAGTTCTACAACATGGCACTGAAGCAAGAGGCTGCTCAGTTGAGGTGTGATGCTAACAAGAAGCGAGTCAGAGATGTTACTCCTTCTTCCTCTACTCAAGTGGCCAAGCAGCAGAAGTATTGGCTTCCTCCTCTGTTCCATCAGCCGTATCAACAGAAGAGCAAAGGTAGCCGTGGTTCTTCCCACCCACCCAACCCTAGCTTTCAGAACAAGACTTCGTCTCAAGCTCCAAGATCGAGTGCTCCGTATCACCATCCGCTTTCAGAGGTCACGTGCAACAAGTGCCAACAGAACGGTCACTATGCCAACAAGTGTTTCAATCAGAGGCGTCTTCCTCCTCCTCCTCCCGTCAGATCGGCAAGTACAGCTGTGGTCAAGCATAACCCCAAGCACGCTAAGGTCAACTTGCTGAATGCAGCTCAGGCAGAGGACTCGTCAGATGTCATCATGGGTAACTTCCCAGTTAACTCTATTCCCGCAAAAGTTCCTTTTGACACTGGTGCATCGCATTGTTTCATGTCAAGATCATTTGTTTCCAAGCATGACTTCATTTCACAAATGTTGGGTAAACCTATGGGAGTGGTTTCTCCGGCTAAGTCTATGAGGGCTACTTCAATAGTCCTGGATATTTCTATCATGATGGGTGATTTCAAGTTTCTGGCTTCCCCAATGGTTCTTGGTAACTCGGATATTGATCTTATTCTCGGAATGGATTGGCTTTCTAAGCACAAGGCTCAGCTTGATTGTGCAGCCAGGCAGATTCAAATGACTCATTCGTCTGAGGATGTAATTGTCTTTGCCGCGAATGACGATACCATCTGTCTGTTTTCTCTCAATGAGAAGGGTGAACTCGATGCCATCTCGCAAATTCCAGTCATTTGCGATTATCAAGACGTCTTTCCAGAAGAGCTTCCAGGAATGCCTCCACACCGGCCAGTTGAATTCGTCATTGATCTTGAGCCTAGTACGGAACCTGTGTGCAAACGTCCTTACAAGCTCGGACCTAAAGAGTTGAAGGAGCTGAAGAAGCAACTCGATATTCAAGAGAAAATGGGTCTCATCCGGCCTAGTTCTTCTCCGTGGGGTTGTGGTGTTCTTTTTGTGAAGAAGAAGGATGGAATGGACCGGCTTTGTGTTGATTACCGTCCATTGAACAAGAAGACCATCAAGAACAAATACCCACTTCCCAACATCAATCAGCTGTTCGAACAACTCAAAGGTGCCCAAGTATTCTCCAAGCTTGATCTCCGTATGGGTTATCATCAGATTCGAATCCGTGAGCAAGATATTCCCAAGACGGCTTTCAGGACAAGCTATGGTTCATATGAATACACTGTTATGTCTTTTGGCCTCGTCAATGCTCCTCCGACGTTCTCTCGCATGATGAACTTCATCTTCAACGCCTACACCAATGACTTCGTTTTGGTCTATCTCGATGACATTCTGGTTTTCTCGAAGAACAAGGAAGATCATGCCAAGCACTTGCGTTTGGTACTCGATAAGCTCAGGGAACATCAGTTCTACGCCAAGTTCTCCAAGTGCGAATTTTGGCTCGATGAGGTTCTTTATCTTGGTCATATCATCTCTGCCAAGGGCATTGCCGTGAATCCTGAGAAGGTGTCTGCAATTGTGAATTGGGAACCTCCTCAGAACGTGAAGCAACTCTGTAGCTTCCTCGGTCTCACAAGTTATTGTCGAAGATTCATTGAAAACTTTTCTAAGATGGCGAAGCCTCTCTCAAATCTTCTCCACAAGCACGTCAAGTACGTTTGGTCTCCGGAGTGTGACATTGCTTTCAACACTTTGAAAGAGAAATTGATTACTGCTCCAGTTCTGACTCCGCCTGATGAATCCAAACCGTACGAGGTCTTTTGTGATGCCTCTCTCCAAGGTCTTGGCGCAGTATTGATGCAAGAGAAGAAAGTTGTTTCTTATACCTCTCGCCAATTGAAGCCTAATGAGAAAAACTACCCCACTCATGATCTCGAGTTGGCGGCAGTTGTGCATGCTCTTTTGACTTGGAGCATCTTCTATTGGGAAGAAAAGTGGACATTTTCACTGATCACAAGAGTCTCAAGTACATCTTCACTCAGCCTAATCTCAACCTCAGGCAAACTCGATGGGTCGAAATGATTCAAGAGTATAATCCGAGTATCGAGTATACTCCAGGCAAGGCCAATGTGATTGCTGACGCATTGAGCAGAAAGGCTTATTGCAACAGTCTTATTCTCAAGCCTTATCAACCCGAGCTTTGTGAAGCTTTCCGCAAACTTAATCTGCAAGTTGTTCCTCAAGGTTTCCTCGCCAACCTTCAAGTCTCTCCTACCTTGGAAGACCAGATTCGCCAAGCCCAGCTTCTTGATGCTATGGTGAAAAAGGTGAAGATTGGGATTGCCAAGAGTCAACCCAAGTACAAGTGCTACCGCCTTGATGACAAGGACACTCTCTTCTTCGAGGATCGTATTGTTGTACCCAAAGGTGACCTCCGTAAAGTGATCATGAACGAGGCTCACAATTCTCTCCTCTCCATCCACCCTGGGAGCACGAAGATGTATCAGGACCTTAAGCAGGCTTATTGGTGGACTCGAATGAAGCGCGAGATTGCTCAATTCGTGAATGAATGTGATGTCTGCAGAAGAGTGAAGGCAGAACACCAAAGGCCAGCTGGTCTCCTCCAACCTCTTGCCATTCCAGAATGGAAGTTTGACCACATTGAAATGGACTTCATGACTGGGTTTCCAAAGTCCAAGCGTGGCAATGATGCTATATTCGTTGTCATCGACAAACTCACCAAAGTGGCTCACTTTCTGCCTATCAAAGAGTCAATCACTGCAGCTCAATTGGCGGAACTCTATACCTCTCGTATTGTCTCTCTGCACGGTATTCCACAAGTGATCTCTTCAGACCGTGGCAGCATCTTTACCTCGAAGTTTTGGGATTCTTTTCAGAAGGCCATGGGCACCAACATCCGCTTCAGCACAGCTTTCCATCCCCAAACTAGCGGTCAAGTCGAGCGTGTCAACCAGATTCTTGAAGATATGCTCAGGGCTTGTGTGATCTCCTTCGGCATGAAGTGGGAGGATTGTCTTTCTTATGCTGAATTCTCCTACAACAACAGTTTTCAAGCAAGTTCGGGCAAGGCCCCATTTGAAATTCTGTATGGCAGGAAGTGTCGTACCCCTCTCAACTGGTCTGAAACCGGTGAACGTCAGCTTTTGGGTAATGACTTAATCACAGAGGCAGAGGAAATGTGCAAAGTCATTCGTGATAACCTCAAAGCAGCCCAATCCCGCCAGAAGAGCTACTATGATAGTAAGCACCGTGATTTGGCTTTCGAGATCGGAGATCATGTTTACCTCCGCGTCTCTCCTATGAAAGGTACTCCTCGCTTCGGTATCAAAGGGAAGCTTGCCCCTAGATACGTGGGACCTTTCAAGATTGTCAGCAAGAGAGGCGACCTCGCCTATCAACTCGAGCTTCCTTCAAACTTTGCAAATGTTCATGACATGTTCCATGTCTCTCAGCTTCGAAAGTGCTTCAAGACTCCTGACCGCACAGTCAACTTCGAGGACATTGAGCTCCAAGAAGATCTCTCATATCGTGAGCACCCAGTTGCTATTCTTGAAGAGACTGAACGCAAGACTCGCAATAAGTTAATCAAATTTCTCAAAGTCAAGTGGTCACACCATTCCGACCGTGAAGCTACCTGGGAACGCGAGGATCACCTCCGTTCTGAGTACCTGGCGTTCTTTTAGTCCTAGATCTCGGGATGAGATCCTTTCGTAGTGGTGGAGTGTTGTAACACCCCGGATGTAACTTTCCCAATTTGTACTCCAACTCTTGCCGTTTCGGCGTTAAGTTATTTTATTTTCTCGGGTTCAGGTCTTTGTCTCCACGTGTTGTTATCGTTGTCATGCATCTCATATCATGTCATCATGTGCATTGCATTTGCATACGTGTTCGTATCATGCATTCGAGCATTTTCCCCATTGTCCGTTTTGCATTCCGGCGCTTCGTTCTCCTCTGGTGGTTAATTCTAGCTTTCTTTCGTGTGTGGGGATTAAACATTTCCGGATTGGACCGAGACTTGCCAAGCGGCCTTGGTTTACTACCGGTAGACCACCTGTCAAGTTTCGTATCATTTGGACTTCGTTTGATACTCCAACGGTTAACCGAGGGACCGAAAAGGCCTCGTGTGTGTTTCAGCCCAACACCCCTCGAACTTGGCCCAAAACCCATCTAAGACTTCTCCATCATCTAGAGCGTTCGATCACGATCACGTGGCCGAAAACCGCACCTCATTTGGACTCTCCTAGCTCCCTCTATCTATAAAACTAGATCCTCTCCCGAAATTCCGGATCCAAACCACCCCTAACCCTAGCCCCGCTCCTCTCCGCGCGGCCGGACACATCCGCTGGCCTCCGGACAGATCGCCCCCGCCACTCATTGCTCGCCACATGACGCGCCGCCGCCTCCCACCGCGCCGGCCCGCGGGGCCCGACCGCGGCCCTCCCGGCCCGCCTTCCCGCATCGCCTCGTGCCGCCTCCCGCTGCCTGCCGCGCCGCACCGCTGCGCCGCGTGCCACCCTGCCACGCCGCCCCGCTCCGGTGGCCGCCGCCCGAGCCGCCCCGACGCCCCAACCGCCACAGCCGCCCGCTCCGGCCCCGAGGAGGACGCCGGCGAGCTCCACCAACTCTGGCGACTCCGGCCTCCTCCTCCCCTCGCGCCAGCAAGCTCCACCAACTCCGGCCGCCGTCGTCCTCGTCAACTCCGGCGATAGCGCCGCCGCCTCGATCCACGTGCCACCGAAACCCTAGATCTCGGGGTTGTTTTTTCTTCTAAGTCCCTAAAAGTCCAGATCCATATGCTCCTGTTCATGGCCTCGTAACTTTGCATCCGTAGCTCTGATTCATGCATATAGCATATAAAAATGTTCATCTCAGAGAGTACATCATTTCATTACATTGCATCACTTTCATTTGAGTTCATCTTGATGCCCGCTATGCTGCTAGAAGAGGGTTACTTGAGATAATTGTCAGATCTGCTACTCTATTTAGCTTTTTGTCATTTCTGCCATGATTATTATGTGCATGATATGCCCTGATGCTCTATATATGTTTTGTTAAGGGTTTTGTCATCTTTCCAGAGGTGCAACCCATGTATTTTTGTGATGTGTGTGGTGACTAGCACAAGCTTGCCAAGTGGTGCACTTGGTAATTCTGATTTCAGGGACTTAGCAATTCCACTAAGTCCTTGATCTGTTTATCTCATGATGCCATATGTTCATGTTGTTTCCTAGTGATCTGTGCCTCTTTTGAGGATGATCAATAAGGATGTTTTGTTAACCTTGTAGTGCTCTATCCATCCATGTCTTTGTTTGCATTTATGGAGCACCCTAGATTGAGTCAATCGAGCTCTACTTTTGCTACTTTGTGAATCTGGGCAGATTGTCAACTTGTTTGCAATTTTGCCGATGATGTTGTAGTTGATCCGTGCATGCTATGTTATTGTTCTTGCCATGTATAGATTGTATTTTGTGTGTTCTTGATGGATGTATGCTTAGCTTATCATGACTTGCACCGTGGTGAGTGCATCGAGCTCGTAAACATGCCTACTTGATATCTGTTTTCAGCATGTCCCAGTTTTCACTAAGTTTCAAAACTGATTATGTTTTTTCTATGTTCACATGCTTGCAATTGTATTTTCTGATTCCTTTTGGCTCAAGGTCACTAAGGGACTTTTGTTAAGCTCTTTGAGTAGCTCCATGCCATGCTTTACTTTGCCATGTTCAGTTCCTGTAGCATGTAGTTTTGTTGCTCCGAAGAGTGCTACCTGATCTGAAATTCCAGACAAGTGTTAATTTCACTAAGTCTGAGATCTGTATGCCATATGCATTTTTGCCATGCTTGTTTGAACCTGTTAATGGATGAATTGCCGTAGCTCAGTGCTAGACTTTTGTTAGGCATCTTGTATCCATCCCTGCCATGTATTTTGTTGTCATGTTTGGGTGATGTAGCATGTTCATCTCATTACATTTAGATGACTACTTGCTGTAAATCGCAGACCGGTGTCATATTTGAATCGCTTGCCATTTCCAAACCGTAACTCCGATTCCGGCGTTCTGTATATCGTTTTCAAGCGATTTCATCTCATCTTTCCAGTGGCACACTTGGATTCCCAAGTTGAGGCCAGGTTCTTGCTTTTCCTGTCAACTCTTGCATTATGCATCCCGCATCGCATCCCGCATAGCATACCATCTTTGCATCGTGTTGTTTGAGTTTGCACGTGGTTGATTGTGTCCTTGTTGCTTGTTTGTCTTGTTTGGGTAGAGTCGGGAGACGAGTTCGCTAACAGGAGCCCGTTGAGTTTGCTTTCGAGGATCCAGTCAACTATGACAACTGTGCAGGCAAGATGATCGTACCCTCGAAATCACTACTATCTTTGCTATGCTAGTTTGCTCGCTCTTTTGCTATGCCAATGCTACGATGCCTACCACTTGCTTTCAAGCCTCCCAAATTGCCATGTCAAACCTCTAACCCACCATGTCCTAGCAAACCGTTGATTGGCTATGTTACCGCTTTGCTCAGCCCCTCTTATAGCGTTGCTAGTTGCAGGTGAAGATCGGAGGCCGTTCCTTGTTGGAACATTTATTTTACTTGTTGGGATATCATTATAGTATCTTGTTATCTTAATGCATCTATATACTTGGTAAAGGGTGGAAGGCTCGGCCTCTCGCCTAGTGTTTTGTTCCACTCTTGCCGCCCTAGTTTCCGTCATATCGGTGTTATGTTCCCGGATTTTGCGTTCCTTACGCGGTTGGGTTATAATGGGAACCCCTTGACAGTCCGCCTTGAATAAAACTCCTCCAGCAATGCCCAACCTTGGTTTTACCATTTGCCACCTAGCCTTTTCCCTTGGGTTTCGCGGACTCAAGGGTCATCTTATTTTAAACCCCCGGGCCAGTGCTCCTCTGAGTGTTGGTCCAACCTAGAGCACCGTGCGGGGCCGTCCCTTGGCAACTTGGGTTACGTTGGCTCCCGTACGCTTAGCTTATCCGGTGTGCCCTGAGAACGAGATATGTGCAGCTCCTATCGGGATTTGTCGGCATAGCGGGTGGTGTTGCTGGACTTGTTTTACCATTGTCGGAGTTGTCTTGAAGAACCGAGATACCGAGTCTGATCGGAACGTCTTGGGAGGAGGTCTATTCCTTCATTGACCGTGAGAGCTTGTCATGGGCTAAGTTGGGACTCCCCTGCAGGGATTTGAACTTTCGAAAGTCGTGCCCGCGGTTATGGGCAGATGGGAATTTGTTAATGTCCGGTTGTAGATAACTTTAACCGTAACTTAATTAAAATGAATCAACTGAGTGTGTTACCGTGATGGCCTCTTCTCGGTGGAGTCCGGGAAGTGGACATGGTGTTGGAGTAATGCTTGCGCAGGTTGCTCTCTAGTTTCTCGCTCGCGCTTTGCCTCCTCTTCTCGCTCTCTTTTGCGAATAAGTTAGCCACCATACTTGCTAGACGCTTGCTGCAGCTCCACTTATATTTACCTTGCCTTACCTATAAGCTTAAATAATCTTGATCGCGAGGGTGCGATATTGCTGAGTCCCTGTGGCTCATAGATTACTATTACACCAGATGCAGGGCCTGATGATTCCGCTCCAGGTGACGCGCTCGAGCTCAAGTGGGAGTTCGATGAAGAATCTCAACGTTACTATGTTTCTTTTCCTGATGATCAGTAATGGTGCCCAGTTGGGGGTGATCGGGACCGTGTCGCATGTTGGGTTCTCTTTTATTTTGGCGCCGTAGTCGGCCATGAGTGTTTGGATGATGTAATGTTATTTATGTACTTGATTGACGTGGCGAGTGTAAGCCAACTATGTTATCTCCCCTTTATTATCTTATTACATGGGATGTTGTGAATATTGCCTAACTTGCGACATATGCCTTCAATGCGATTATGCCTCTAAGTCGTTCCTCGACACGTGGGAGATATAGTCGCATCGAGGGTGTTACAGTATGGTGGCTATTTTGAGGAAGATATAAGGAGGTTTATGTGTGATAGAGCATATCATATCACGGGGGTTGGATGCACCGGCGAAGTTTGCACCAACTCTCAAGGTGAGAAAGGGCAATGCACGGTACCGAAGAGGATAGCAATGATGGAAAGGTGAGAGTGCATATAATCCATGGACTCAACATTAGTCATAAAGAACTCACATACTTATTGCAAAAATCTACAAGTCATCAAAAACCAAGCATTATGTGCATGCTCCTAAGGGGATAGATTGGTAGGAAAAGACCATTGCTCGTCCTCGACCGCCACTCATAAGGATGACAATCAAAGAACACCTCATGTTTCAAATTTGTCACACAACGGTCACCATACGTGCATGCTACGGGACTTGCAAACTTCAACACAAGTATTTCTCAAATTCGCAACTACTCAACTAGCACGACTCTAATATTACCATCTTCATATCTCAAAACAATCATCAAGTATCAAACTTCTCGTAGTATTCAATGCACTTTTTATGAAAGTTTTTATTATACCCATCTTGGATGCCTATCTATTAGGACTAATTTTATAGCCAAAGAAAACCACCATGCTGTTCTAAAAGACTCTCAAAATGATATAAGTGAAGCATGTGAGATCAATAATTTCTATAAAATAAAACCACCACCATGCTCTAAAAAGATATAAGTGAAGCACTAGAGCAAAATTTTCTAGCTCAAAACATATAAGTGAAGCACAGAGAGTATTCTAATAAATTCCGATTCATGTGTGTCTCTCCAAAAGGAGTATACAGCAAGGATGATTGTGGTAAACTAAAAAGCAAAGACTGAAATCATACAAGATGCTCCAAGCAAAACACATATCATGTGGTGAATAAAAATATAGCCTCAAGTAAAGTTACCGGACGAAGACGAAAGAGGGGATGCCTTCCGGGGCATCCCCAAGCTTAGGCTTTTGGTTGTCCTTGAATTTTACCTTGGGGTGCCATGGCCATCCCCAAGCCTAGGCTTTTTCCACTCCTTATTCCAAAATCCATCAAATCTTTACCCAAAACATGAAAACTTCACAGCACAAAACTCAACAGAAAATCTGATGAGCTCCGTTAGTATAAGAAAACAAACCACCACTTCAAGGTACTGTAATGAACTCATTATTTATTTATATTGGTGTTAAACCTACTGTATTCCAACTTCTCTATGGTTCATACCCCCCGATACTAGCCATAGATTCATCAAAAAAAAACAAAAAACACACGAAAAACAGAAGTCAAAAACAGAACAGTCTGTAGCAATCTTATCAAACGTATACTTATGTAACCCCAAAAATTCTGAAATAAATTGGTGGACATGAGGAATTTGTCTATTAATCATCTGCAAAAAGAATCAACCTAATATCACTCTCCAGTAAAACATGGCAGCTAATCTCGTGAGCGCTAAAGTTTCTCTTTTTTACAGCAAGATCGCAAAGACTTTCTCCAAGTCTTCCCAAAGGTTCTACTTGGCACAAACACTAACTAAAAATATAAAAACACATCTAAACAGAAGCTAGATGAATTATTTATTAGTAAACATAAACAAAAATCAAGAAACAAAAATGAAATTGGGTTGCCTCCCAACAAGCGCTATCGTTTAACGCCCCTAGCTAGGCATAAAAGCAAGAATGGATCTAGGTATTATCATCTTTGGTATGCAATCCTTATGTGGCTCTCATAATAGATTCATAAGGTAATTTAATTTTCTTTCTAGGAAAGTTTTTCATGTGTTTCCTTAACGTAAATCAGAATCTAATATTTCCTTCTTTCATATCAATAATTGCACCAATCGTTCTAAGGAAAGGTCTACCAAGAATAATAGGACATGTAGGATTGCAATCTATATCAAGAACAATGAAATCTACGGGCACATAATTCCTATTTGCAACAATAAGAACATCATGAATCCTTCCCATTGGTTTCTTAATGGTGGAATCCGCAAGATGCAAATTTAAATAACAATCATCAAATTCATGGAAACCTAACACATCACACAAAGTTTTTCATGAGGGCATCAATACCATTGTTACACCCACAGCCCCTGCTGCTATACATACTGGACCAATTACTAGAGCTCGCGCACGCCAATTGAATTACCAGGTACTTTCGTTTCTTGGTAATCATTATAATGTTCATGAGAATATGATGCTGCCTAAATTGGATACGTTTGTTTTGCTTACAAATGAAGGGCCTAGCTTGGACAAGGCAGATGAACCTTGGAAAAGTTCAAGCATGGAGATGATGGCATGCGCAAGGGGAACAAGAACGGAGTTACAAGTGATGATTACAGGACTTTGAAGCCACCATAATGAGTGCATGAAGCCTTGGATGAAATATACAAGATGCCACTTCATAAATTTCGTCCATAGGCTATTCTAGGTGTTGCGTCACCTTACTTTTGGGCCAGGCTCATGTAATTTCGAAATACTTGATTATAGGCTGTTTTTAGAGTCCGTATGTGCGGGAAAACAAGAGTTAGGGTTGGTTTCGGACCCCTCCTCCAAGGGCCACGAAATCCCCCCTATCTCCTCCATATATACAACCCTTAGGGCATCTTTTAGACTTTGGGTTTTGTTTAGATTAAAGTTCGCCATAGCTGCAACTTTGCGTACCTCGTTTGTGTTCAACGACCAGACAAAGGCGTCACAGAACCCCACCTTGATCAATAAATCTTTCCTCTTATATTCGCAATATCCAGATTGCAATCTTAGTTTCTTACTTGTTCTTCGTTTGCCTGCAGGAAACAGACCTTTGTGGTAAGGTTGATCGTGCTTCGGCGTGGTCAATAACCTCTCGGAGTTGGTTTAGCGATTGCCAAGGCGCGACATCTTCGCACGTTCATAGTCGGATCGTCAAAGTCGGCTTCCACCAAAACGATAGCCACCATCTCATTGAAAGACGGGACACCTTTGTCGCGAAGTACGTGAAGTTGCAGCTACTGCGAACTTTAATCTAAACAAATGCCAATGTCTAAACGATGCCCTAAGGGTTGTATATATGGAGGAAGAGGGGGGAATTTCGTGGCCCTTGGAGGAGGGGTCCGAAACCAACCCTAACTCTTGTTTCTCCACACATACGGACTCTAAAAAAAGCCTATACTTAAGTATTTCGAAAATACATGGGCCTGGCCCAATAAAAAGGTGATGCAGCACCTAGAATAGGCTCTGGGCGAAATTTATGAAGTGGCATCTTGTATATTTCGTCCAAGGCTTCATGCACTCCTTATGGTGACTTCAAAGTTCTGAAATCATCACTTGTAACTCCATTCTTGTTCCCCTTGCGCATGCCATCATCTCCATGCTTGGTCTTGCTCCAGTGTTCATCCCTCTTATCCATGATAGGCCTTTCATTTGTAAGCAAAACAAATGTATCCAATTTAGGCAGCATCATATTCTCATGAACATTAGAATCATTACCAAGAAACGAAAGAACCTGATAATTTAATTGGTGTGTGCGAGCTCTAGTAATTGGTCCAGTATGTATCGCAGCAAGGGTTGTGGGTGTAACAATGGTATTGATGTCCTCATCATCCCCCCCCTTCTTGAAATGAAGTTGTCCTCGATGGAAGCTCATCTTCCTCACCCAAATAAAGTTTCAAATCTGCAATGTTAAAAGTGGGACTAACCCCAAAGTCTGTAGGCAGCTCAAGTTTATATGCATTATCATTTATTTTCTCTAACACCTTAAAAGGACCATCACCACGTGGCTTTAGCTTTGATTTGTGCAAATTAGGAAATCTATCCTGACGCAAATGTAACCAAACAAGATCTCCAGGTGCAAACACAACATGTTTTCTACACTTATCTCCAGCAAGTTTATTTTTAGCATTCATACGGTCAATGTTTTCCTTAGTTAACTCATGCATTTTTAAAATCAATTCAGCACATTCTTTAGCATCAAAATTAACCTTCTCCGAAGATGGAAGAGGCAACAAATCAATAGGTGCACGAGGTAGGAAAACTATACACAATTTCAAAAGGGCACATCTTAATAGTAGAATGCAATGAACGATTATAAGCAAATTCAATATGAGGCAAGCAATCTTCCGACATTTTCTTATTATTCTTCAAAACAGCCCTAAGCATAGTAGACAATGTTCTATTAACTACTTCAGTTTGTCCATCAGTTTGGGGTGACAAGTAGTACTAAAAATCAGTTTAGTCCCCAACTTAGCCCATAAAAATCTCCAAAAGTGGCTAAGAAATTTAGTATCACAATCTGAAACAATAGTATTTGGGACACCATGCAAGCGAATAATTTCACGAAAGAACAAATCAGCAACATTAACAGCATCATCGCTTTTATGACATGGTATAAAGTGTGCCATTTTCGAAAATCTATCCAAGACAACAAATATGCTATCCCTACCCTTCTTTGTTTGAGGTAAACCTAAAACAAAGTCCATAGATATATCCTCCCAAGGAACACTAGGTACAAGCAAAGGCATATATAAACCATGAGGATTGAGTCGTGACTTAGCTTTTTGACATGTAGTGCAGCGAGCAACAAAACGCTCAACATCCCGTCTCATCTTTGGCTAAAAGAAATGTGTAGCAAGTATATCCTCCGTCTTCTTGACGCCAAAGTGTCCCATTAATCCTCCTCCATGCGCCTCCTGCAACAAGAAAAGACAAACGGAGCTAGCTGGAATGCATAGCTTGTTAGCACGAAACACAAATCCATCGTTAAGAATGAACTTGTTCCAAGTTCTCCCTTCCTTACAATTCTGCAATACATCTTTAAATTCAGCATCATGCACATATTGATCTTTAATGGCCTCCAAACCAAATATTTTAAAGTCAAGTTGTGAAAGCATAGTATAACGACGAGACAATGCATCAGCAATAACATTTTCTTTACCCTTCTTGTGTTTAATGACATAAGGGAAAGTCTCAACGAATTCAATCCATTTAGCATGTCTATGGTTCAATTTTACTTGACTTGTAATGTGTTTCAAAGATTCATGATCAGAATGTATAACAAATACCTTGGGCCATAAATAATGTTGTCATGTTTCTAAGGTCCGAACAAGAGCATATAATTCTTTATCATAAGTAGAATAGTTCAGACTAGGCCCACTCAATTTTTCAGAAAAGTATGCGACAGGTTTGCCATCTTGTAATAACACACCTCCTAATCCAATTCCACTAGCATCACATTCAAGCTCAAAAGTCTTATAAAAATCAGGAAGTTGGAGTAAAGGAGCATGTGTCAACTTATCTTTCAATACCGTGAAGGCATGTTCCTGTGTGGTACCCCAAACAAAAGGCACATCCTTCTTTATAAGCTTGTTGAGAGGTGCAGCAATGGTGTTGAAATCTCTCACAAAATGCCTATAGAAACCAGCAAGGCCAAGGAAACTCCTCACTTGTGTGACTGTTTTGGGCTACGGCCAACTCTCAATAGCTTCAATCTTGGCTTTATCAACTTCAATTCCCTGTGGAGTAACAACATAGCCAAGAAAATATACTCGGTCGGTGCAAAAGGTGCACTTCCCAAGGTTACCAAACAAACGTGCATCACGTAGAGCAATAAAAACAGCACAAAAATGTTCAAAATGTTCCTCCAAAGATTTGCTATAGATCAAGATGTCATCAAAGTAAACTACCACAAATCGTCCAATGAAAGCACGTAAAACTCTGTTCATTAATCTCATGAAAGTACTAGGTGCATTAGTTAACCCAAAAGGCATGACTAACCACTCATATAATCCAAACTTTGTTTTAAATGTTCTTTTCCATTCATCTCCCAATTTCATACGAATTTGATGGTATCCACTACGCAAATCAACTTTGGAGAATATTGTAGAGTCACTCAATTAATCAAGCATATCATCTAGCCTAGGAATAGGATGACGATAACGAATAGTAATATTATTAATGCCTCTACAATCAACACACATATGCGACGTACCATCCTTTTTAGGCACTAGTATAATAGGACCAACACAAGGACTAAGAGATACGCGTATATAACCTTTGTCGAGCAACTCATGTACTTGACGCATAATCTCCTTCGGCTCCTCTGGATTGGTACGGTATGGTGCACAGTTGGGTAGCGATGCACCGGGAATTAAGTCAATCTGATGCTTAATCCCTCGAATAGGTGGTAATCTCGGTGGCACGTCTTGTGGAAAGACGTCAGTGAACTCCTGCAAAATGTGAGTGACAACAGGGGAAAAAGAGGAAGGCATGTCCTCGAATGAAAATAATGCCTCTTTGCACACAAAAGCATAGCAAACATATTTGCTGAAATCTAGATCCTCAATATCAGATTTTGTGGCAAGTAAACATGCATTTTTCAATTTAATTTCAGAAGCAACACTAGATGGTTTATTATTAGGTTTCATTTGTTGCTCAAATTCTTTTGCCACAATCTGATTTCCACTCTTATTTTTCTCCTGTTTTGCTTTATTAGCTCTATTAATATCATCTTTCAAAATGGAATCAGGAGTCATAGGAAGCAAAGTAATATTTTTGTCCTTATGAATAAGAGTATACTGATTGTTTCTACCATGGTGTACAGAATTTTTATCAAATTGCCATGGTCTTCCAAGTAATAAGAAACATGCTTGCCTGGGTACCAGATCACAGTCAACATAATCAACATATGTAGAGATACTAAAATGCACACGAATAATACGTGTTACCTTAACATTGCTGCTGTTGTTGAACCATTGGATGTAGTAAGGATGTGGATGTGGTCTTGTGGTGATATATAGCTTCTCCACCATCTCCATGCTAGCCAAGTTGTTGCAGCTCCCTCCATCTATGATGACGCGAACAGAACGTTCCTTCACCACTCCCTTCGTATGGAACAAATTATGCCTCTGATTTTTCTTAGCTTGTGTAACCTGCACACTCAAAACACGTTGAGCAAATAAACAGTCATACATGTCAGCATCTTCAGCAGCCATGTATTGCGTCTCATGATCAGAATCATCTCCACCGTGTTCTTCATGTGTCATAAGAGCCAAAGTCTCCTCATCATAGTCACTAGCAGACTCATACCCACCATCCTGATGTAGGGTGGAACCCTGATCGGCTGATCTTTCACGAAAGGAGTGGATCCCGTGATGAACACGAAGAACACGAGGAGGGGAATGAGGGAAAACACAGGGGAAAGATAAGAGAATCATTAAGCCAACAATAAATAGTCACACATGTGCTAGATCCTCGAGTACATAAGAGATCACACGGTACACGATCAACTAGGGACGATACAAAGGTAGTCGGTCTTCTCCATGAGGAGTTCTTGAAGTTCTTCTCCGCAAGGAGGTCTTGAATCCAAAGGGATCTTCTACGTAGAGGCCGTGGTCTCTCTCATGCAGTAGATCCAATGTGGATGAGCAATGCTCTATCTCTAAAATGAGCTAAACCAATGCTAACCCTAGAAAGTTGGACGAGGTGGAGTATATATAGTCTAGGAGGCGAAGGGGTACACGGGCCTCGACCCTTACACTGTGCATAGACAGGGGAGGCCAGACGTCCGGGAATTCATGGAAGGCCGGATGTCCGGGCTGAGGAGGCTGGATGTCTGGGCTGGTGAAGCTAGCCTTGTTGCTCTCGGGAAGGTGGTGTCCGGATATCCGGGCTCGAGGCCGGATTTCTGGGCCAGGCCGGATGTCCGGGCTGGGGTCGAATGTCTGGGGCATGTAGATGCACGATGGCTGGTAGGCTGTTGTGCTCGAAGTCTCTAGCAGCTGGATGTCTGGGCTTGGGGCCGGATGTTCGGGTCCTGGAGCTGCCTTCTTCTCCTCTCGGTGTTCCGCTTCATCCGTGAACTTGGGGACGTGCACATCCTCATGTGCATCTTCGCGAGGGTCCTGTTGGTACCTAATTATGCACAACAACTCGAACTTAGGTAGTAGCCATGTCTCATGCATAGATAGTGGATGTTCGGAGAGGAGAGAGTTCACCTTATCTTCGACAGCCTTCGCTCGGGCTCTTGTCATTGGTCCAATTGGTGTTGTAGGGGACATAGGTAGGTCCATGGGGATGACCTTGGGATGCTCCGCATCACATCCTCGGTACCAATCATCACACGCTGAGATTTGCATTCTCCCGCAAAATGTCCTCTTCCCTTACAACGATGACAAATAATATCACTTGTGTGCCTTGTTGATGCCATGGAAGAAGAAGAGCTCTGTGCAGGCCCGGCAGTTGTGCTGTTGGCAGATAGTGGTGGTTGTGCCTGCTTTCTTGTATCACTGCTGGAGGTGGCACCTGATGGAGGTGATGGTGCTATGGGAATAGAGGATGCACGTGGTGTCCATGATGAAGATCGACCTGCAGAAAAGTTACTTCGCGCCAATGCCTGTCGATCCTACACTTCACGTTCAGCTTTACAAGCAAGATGGAATAAACGAGTGATATTAGTATACTCCTTATACTCTAGAATGGTCTGAATCTCTCTATTTAATCCACCCATAAAACATGCAAGCATAGCTTCATTCTCCTCAACAATACCACATCTAATCATGCCAGTTTGTAATTCCTGATAATATTCTTCTACATAATTTTTTCCTTGTCTTAAACGCTGCAATTTTTTAATTAATTCACGTTGATAATATGGTGGAACCCAACGAGTGCGCATAGCAGTTTTCAAAGCAGCCCAAGTAGTTTGAATAGGATATAATCTACAATGTTCAGACCACCAAACACATGCAAAACTAGTGAAAGCACAAACAGCAGCAGGAACACGTCTCTCCTCGGGATATTGTAAACATGTAAAACGTTGTTCAGTTTCTAACTCCCAAGTAAGATATATATCAGGAACATATCTACCCTCATAAGGTGGAATGTTCAACTTTAGTTTAAGAAAAAGGTCATGATCTCGTACCTCAGGTGGTGGTGCAGCCCTACCGTTGCGATGATATACCTGAGGACGACCTGGTGGTGGTGGTGGTGGTGGTTGCACATAGTTCTGATTTTGATCAACCTCATCCTCGTAATGGTCCTCCACCTCTGCAGTAGCAGTAGGAGCTACAGAAGCATCAACAGCGGCACCAGAATTTTCCCCAGGGTCAATGGGAACGCGTTGTGCTCGTCCCACTTGATTTGGAAGGCGACATTGTTGTTGTAGAGGTGCGTTAGGTGCAGCCGGTGGTGGCGGTGGAAGATGCGTGAGCAATTCATTAAACTTGTTATCGAGCTTTGTGGTAGTTTACTATGATGACATATTGATCTGTAGCAAATCTTTGGAGGAACATTTGGAACATTTACGTGTTGTTTTTATTGCTCTACGTGATGCACGTTTGTTTGGTAACCTTGGGAAGTGCACCTTCTGCACCAACCGAGTATCTTTTCTTGGCTATGTTGTTACTCCACAGGGAATTGAAGTTGATAAAGCCAAGATTGAAGCTACTGAGAGTTGGTTGCAGCCCAAAACGGTCACACAAGTGAGGAGTTTTCTTGGCCTCGCTGGATTCTATAGGAGTTTTATGAGAGATTTCAGTACCATTGCTGCACCTCTCAATGAGCTTACAAAGAAGGATGAACCTTTTGTTTGGGGTACCACACAGGGAGAAGCCTTCACGGTATTGAAAGATAAGTTGACACATGCTCCTTTACTCCAACTTCCTGATTTTAATAAGACTTTTGAGCTTTAATGTGATGCTAGTGGGATTGGATTAGGAGGTGTGTTATTACATGATGGAAAACCTGTTGCATACTTTTCTGAAAAGTTAAGTGGGCCTAGTCTGAATTATTGTAATTATGATAAAGAATTATATGCTCTTGTTCGGACTTTAGAAACATGGCAACATTATTTATGGCCCAAAGAATTTGTTATACATTGTGGTCATGAATCGTTGAAACATATTAAAAGTCAAGCTAAATTGAATCATAGACATGCTAAATGGGTTGAATTCATTGAGACTTTCCCTTATGTCATTAAACACATGAAGGGTAAAGAAAATGTTATTGCTGATGCATTGTCTCGTTGCTATACTATGCTTTCACAATACGTTTGGTTTGGAGACCATCAAAGATCAATATGTGCATGATGCTAAATTTAAAGATGTATTGCAGAATTGTAAGGAAGGGAGAACTTGGAACAAGTTCGTTCTTAACGATGGATTTGTGTTTCATGCTAACAAGCTATGCATTCCAGCTAGCTCTGTTTGTCTTTTTGTTGTTGCAGGAGGCGCATGGAGGAGGATTAATGGGACACTTTGGCGTCAAGAAGACGGAAGATATACTTGCTACACATTTCTTTTGGCCAAAGATGAGACAGGATGTTGAGCGTTTTGTTGCTCGCTGCACTACATGTCAAAAAGCTAAGTCAGGACTCAATCCTCATGGTTTATATATGCCTTTGCCTGTACCTAGTGTTCCTTGGGAGGACATATCTATGGACTTTGTTTTAGGTTTACCTCGAACAAAGAAGGGGGATATCATATTTGTTGTCGTGGATAGATTCTCGAAAATGGTACACTTTATACCATGTCATAAAAGTGGTGATGTTTTTAATGTTGCTGATTTGTTCTTTCGAGAAATTATTCGCTTGCATGGTGTGCCAAATACTATTGTTTCAGATCGTGATACTAAATTTCTTAGCCACTTTTCGAGATGTTTATGGGCTAAGTTGGGGATTAAACTGCTTTTTAGTACTACTTGTCACCCCCAAGCTGATGGACAAAGTGAAGTAGTCAATAGAACATTGTCTACTATGCTTAGGGTTGTTTTGAAGAATAATAAGAAGATGTGGGAAGAATGCTTGCCTCATATTGAATTTGCTTATAATCGTTCATTGCATTCTACTACTAATATGTGTCCTTTTGAAACTGTGTACGGTTTCCTACCTCGTGCACCTATTGATTTGTTGCCTCTTCCATCTTTGGAGAAGGTTAATTTTGATGCTAAAGAACGTGATGAATTGATTTTAAAAATTCATGAGTTAACTAAGGAAAACATTGAGCGTACAAATGCTAAATATAAACTTGCTGGAGATAAGGGTAGAAAACATGTTGTGTTTGCACCTGGAGATCTTGTTTGGTTACATTTGCGTAAGGATAGATTTCCTAATTTGTGCAAATCAAATCTAATGCCACGTGCTAATGGTCCTTTTAAGGTCTTAGAGAAAATAAATGATAATGCATATAAACTTGAGCTGCCTGCAGATTTTGGGGTTAGTCCCACTTTTAACATTGCAGATTTGAAGCCTTATTTGGGTGAGGAAGATGAGCTTCCGTCAAGGACGACTTCATTTCAAGAAGGGGAGGATGATGAGGACATCAATACCATTGTTACACCCACAGCCCCTGCTGCTATACATACTGGACCAATTACTAGAGCTCGCGCACGCCAATTGAATTACCAGGTACTTTCGTTTCTTGGTAACGTTCTAATGTTCATAAGAATATGATGCTGTCTAAATTGGATACGTTTGTTTTGCTAACAAATGAAGGGCCTAGCTTGGACAAGACAGATGAAACTTGGAGAAAGTTCAAGCATGTAGATGATGGCATACGCAAGGGGAACAACAACGGAGTTACAAGTGATGATTCCAGGACTTTGAAGCCACCATAATGAGTGCATGAAGCCTTGGACGAAATATACAAGATGCCACTTCATAAATTTCGTCCAGAGACTATTCTAGGTGCTGTGTCACCTTACTTTTGGGCCAGGCCCATGTAATTTCGAAACACTTGATTATAGGCTGTTTTTAGAGTCCGTATGTGTGGGGAAACAAGAGTTACGGTTGCTTTCAGACCCCTCCTCCAAGGGCCACGAAATTCCCCCTCTCTCCTTGATATATACAGCCCTTAGGGCATCGTTTAGACTCTGAGTTTTGTTTATATTAAAGTTCGCCATAGCTGCAACTTTGCGTACTTCGTTTTTGTTCAACGACAAGACAAAGGCGTCACAAAACCCCACCTTGATCCCTTAGGGCATCGTTTAGACTTTGAGTTTTGTTTAGATTAAAGTTCGCCATAGCTCCAACTTTGCATACTTCGTTTTTGTTCAACGACCAGACAAAGGCGTCCCAGAACCCCACCTTGATCAGTAAATCTTTCCTCTTATATTCGCAATATCCAGATTGCAATCTTAGTTTCTTACTTGCTCTTCATTTGCCTGCAGGAAACAGACCTTTGTGGAAGCTTGTAGGTTCCCACTCATCATAAAGTTTTCTAGGGATAGAGTCTAATTCGAGTTTCTCTTCATAAGATTGCATTAAAGCATCAACGATATGTTTGGTAAAAGCTTTATTTTGACTATAAGCATGAGGAGAATTTAACACGGATCACAACAAGGAAATACAATCTATTAAAGAACAATTATAATAATTAAATTCCTTGAAATCCAAAATAGTGGGTTCATTGCTATGTAAAGTTTTGACCTCTTCAATCCCACTTTTACCAATTTTTGCATCAAGATCTAAAAACTCCGAATCATTGGGACGCCTTTTAACTAAAGTTGACTCATCTCCATTCCCATCTTTATCAAGATTCATATTGGAAAACAAAGATTTAATAGGAGACACATCAATCACTTTTAGATCTTCATCATTATTATCATGAAAACTAGAAGAACATGCTTTCATAAAGAAACCTTTTTAGCACGCATCCTAGCGGTTCTTTCTTTGCACTCATCAATGGAAATTCTCATAGATTTGAGAGACTCATTGATATCATGCTTAGGTGGAATAGATCTAAGTTTCAAGGAATCAACATCAAGAGAAATTCTATCCACGTTCCTAGCCAACTCATCAAGCTTAGGCAATTTTTCTTCAAGCAAGGCATTGAAATTCTTTTGCGAAATCATAAATTCTTTAACACTAGTCTCAAAATCAGAGGGCATCTTATTAAAATTTCCATAAGAGTTGATGTAGGAATTACCATAATTATTAGAGGAATTACTAGGGAACAGCCTAGAATTAAAGTTTCCTCTATACGCGTTGTTACCAAAATTATTCCTACCACAAAATTCACATCCATAGATTCATTATTATTCTCAATCAAAGTAGACAAAGGCATATCATTAGGATCAGAGGAAACACTCTTATTAGCAAACAATTTCATAAGTTCATCCATCTTTCCACTCAAAACATTAATCTCTTCTATCGCATGAACCTTACTTGTAGATCTTTTGGTGTGCCATTGAGAATAATTAACCATAATATTATCTAGGAGTTTAGTAGCTTCTCCTAAAGTGATTTCCATAAAAGTGCCTCCCGCGGCCGAATCTAAAAGGTTTCTAGAAGCAAAATTCAATCCGTCATAAAAAATTTGTATAATCATTCATAAATTCAAACCATGTGTAGGGCAATTACGTATCATTAATTTCATCCTCTCCCAAGATTGTGCAACAGGCTCATGATCAAGTTGCTTAAAATTCATAATATCATTTTAAGAGAGATGATCTTAGCGGGAGGAAAATAATTAGAGATAAAAGAATCTTTGCACTTATTCCATGAATCAATACTATTTTTAGGCAAAGAGGAGAACCAAGTTTTAGCATGATCTCTAAGCGAAAACGGAAATAGCTTCAATTTAACAATATCATTATCCAGATCTTTCTTCTTTTGCATATCACATAAATCAACAAAGCTGTTTAGATGGGTAGCGGCATCTTCACTAGGAAGCCCAGCAAATTGATCTTCCATGACAAGATACAGCAAAGCAGTATTAATTACACAAGATTTAGCATCGGTAAGAGGAGCAATCGGAGTGCTAATAAAATCATTATTGTTGGTATTGGAAAAGTCACACAATTTAGTATTGTCTTGAGCCATCGTGACAAACAATCAATCCAACACACAATCACACAAGAGGCAAGCGAAAGAAGGCGAACAGAAAAAGGGCAAACATAAAAGAGGCGAATAAAACGGCAAGGGTGAAGTGGGGGAGAGGAAAATGAGAGGCAAATGGCAAATAATGTAAAGTGAGGGAGAAGAGTTTGTGATGGGTACTTGGTGTGTCTTGACTTGTGCATAGATGCCCCGGCAACGGCGCGAGAAATCCTTCTTGCTACCTCTTGAGAATGCGTTGGTTTTCCCTTGAAGAGGAAAGGGTGATGCCGCAAAGTAGCGTAAGTATTTCCCTCAGTTTTTGAGAACGAAGGTATCAATCCAGTAGGAGACTACATGCAAGTCCCTCGTACCTGCACAAACAATCAAGAACCTTGCAACCAATGTGATAAAGGGGTTGTCAATCCCTTCACGGCCACTTGCAAAAGTGAGATCTGATAAAGATAATAAGATAAATATCTTTGGTATTTTTGTTGTATAGATTGAAAAGTAAAGGTTGCAAAATAAATGGCGATAGAAATATCTAGTTTATGGTAAATTAATATGATGGAGAATAGACCCGGGGGCCATAGGTTTCACTAGTGGCTTCTCTCAAGATAGCATAATCTACAGTGAGTGAAAAAATTACTGTCGAGCAAATGATAGAGAAGTGCATAGTTATGAGAATATCTAGGCATGATCATGTATATAGGCATCACGTCCGTGACAAGTAGACCAAAACGATTATGCATCTACTACTATTACTCCACACATCGACCGCTATCCAGCATACATCTAGAGTATTAAGTTCATAAGAACAGAGTAACGCATTAGGCAAGATGACATGATGTAGAGGGATAAACTCAAGCAATATGATATAAACCCCATCTTTTTATCCTCGATGGCAACAATACAATACGTGCCTTGCTGCCCCTGCTGTCATTGGGAAAGGACACCGCAAGATTGAACCCAAAGCTAAGCACTTGTACCATTGCAAGAAAGATCAATCTAGTAGGCCAAACCAAATTGATAATTCGAAGAGACTTGCAAAGATATTTAAATCATGCATATAAGAATTCAGAGAAGAATCAAATATTGTTGATAGATAATCTTGATCATAAACCCACAAGTCATTAGATCTCGACAAACACATCGCAAAAAGAATTACGTCGAATAGATCTCCAAGAGAATCGAAGAGAACTTTGTATT
Source organism: Triticum aestivum (assembly GCF_018294505.1). Lineage (NCBI taxonomy): Eukaryota > Viridiplantae > Streptophyta > Magnoliopsida > Poales > Poaceae > Triticum > Triticum aestivum. The sequence goes on along the minus strand of NC_057794.1, from coordinate 174,279,005 downwards.
AAGATCCCAAGAGAGAGAAGAAGCCATCTAGCTAATAACTATGGACCCGAAGGTCTGTGGTAAACTACTCACACATCATCGGAGAGGCTGTGGTGTTGATGTAGAAGCCCTCCGTGATCGATTCCCCCTCCGGCAGAGCGCCAGAAAAGGCCCCAAGATGGGTCTCACGGGTATAGAAGGTTGCGGCGGTGGAAATAGGGTTTCGTGGTGCTCCTAGATGTTTTCAGGGTATATGAGTATATATAGGCGAAAGAAGTAGGTCGGTGGAGCTGCGAGGGGCCCATGAGGGTGGCGGCGCGCCCACCCCCCTGGGGCGCACCCTCCTGCCTCATGGCTTCCTCGCTGCTTCCGTGACGTCCACTACAAGTATCCTGGATTGCTTTTGTTCCAAAAATGATCCACGCGAAGGTTTCATTCCATTTGATATTCCTTTTCTACGAAACACTGAAATAGGCAAAAAAACAGCAATTTGCACTGGGCCTTCGGTTAATAGGTTAGTCCCAAAAATAGTATAAAAGTGCATAATAAAGCCCATTAAACATCCAAAACAGAAAATATAATAGCATGGAACAATCAAAAATTATAGATACGTTGGAGACATATCAGGGGGCGCCCAAACCCATCTAGGGTTTCCCCTGTAGCCGCCGCCCCTCCCCTAGGGAACCCTAGGGCGCCTCCTCCTCCCCCTTCCCCCTATATATAGTGAGGGGGAGAGAGGGCATACGCAACCCCTTCCCTGGCGCAGCCCCTCCCTCCTCCAACACCTCCTCTCCCTCCATAGTGCTTAGCGAAGCTCTGCCGGAGAACCACGAGCTCCACCGCCACCACGCCATCGTGCTGCCGGAGTTCTCCCTCAACTTCTCCTCTCCCCTTGCTGGATCAAGAAGGAGGAGACGTCCTCGGGTTGTACATGTGTTGAACGTGGAGGCGCCGTCCGTTCGGCGCTTGGGTCGGATCTTCCGCGATTTGAATCACCGTGAGTACGACTCCATCAACTGCGTTCTTGTAACACTTCTGCTTAGCGATCTTCAAGGGTATGAAGATGCACTCCCTCTCTCTTGTTGCTAGAATCTCCTAGATTGATCTTGGTGACACGTAGGAAAATTTTGAATTATTACTATGTTCCCCAACAGGCGAACCCTCCGCCTCCGAAGGCATGGCAAGCTGTCATGGCAGCCACCAACGCCAATGCCCAGATGCTTTTGCAACTCTTGCAAGAGCGCAACCAAGGCCAAGGCAACCAAGGAAATCAAGGTCAAGGGCAATTCTACAATCAGCCTTAGTTTGCTACCCTCAACCAGTTCCTTGCAAATCAGCCGAAGTCTTTCAGCGATTGTGTCGAGGCCACAGACGCCGATGATTGGCTCGTGGACATCAACAAGCATATTTAATGTAGCAATGTAGGCTTGAGGACTATGTCAAGTTCGCTTCTTTTCAGCTCAAGGACCAAGCTGCTGATTGGTATCAACAATACAAAGATTCTTGAGGAGGTCGTGTGATTACCTGGGATGATTTCTGCTGGGATTTCAAAGCTCATCATATTCCAGCAAGTGTTGTTGAGAGCAAGTGTGAGGATTTCCGCAATCTTAAGCAAGGCAGCATGTCCGTGTATCAATACAACATCCAGTTTCAGAAACTTGCTTGCTTCGCTAAACAAGACATTCCTGATGAAAAGAGCATGATCTATCACTTTAGAGGTGGCCTCAGAGAAGATCTGCAGTTAGCTCTCATGCTTCTTGAGCCTACTAAGTTCGATCAATTCTATAACATGGCCCTCAAGCAAGAAGGTGCTTAGCTCAAGTGTGAGGCTTCAAAGAAGAGAATCAGGGATGCAGTCCAGTCTTCTTCTTCCTCACAAGTGGCAGCTAAGCAACAGAAGTTCTGGCTTCCTCCGCCCCCTCCGTTTCATCAGCCCTACCAGCAGAAGAACAAAGGTGGCCATGGATATTCCCACCCACCCAACCCAGGCTATCATAACAAGTCTCACACTCAAGCTCCAAGGTCAAGTGCTCCTTCTTATCACCGTCCGCTCTCAAAGGTGACTTGCAACAAGTGTCAGCAGAAAGGCCACTATGCAAACAAGTGCTTCAACCAAAGGCGACTTCCGCCTCCTCCTCCTGTGAGGTCTTCAAGCAATGCAGTGGTCAAGCATAAACCCAAGTCTGCAAGGGTGAATGTGATGGACGTAGCTCAAGCAGAGGATTCTTCAGAAGTGATCATGGGTAATCTTCCAGTTAATGATATTCCTGTAAAAGTCTTATTTGATACTGGTGCATCTATTTCATTCATATCAAGACCTTCTGCATCCACGCACAATTTGCATATTGTGGAGCTGCCTAAGCCGATAGCGGTTTCCTCTCCGGGTTTGTTCATGAATACTAGAATGATGGCTCCGGATGTTTCCATCAAGATGGGCAACTATAAATTTATGTTTTCTTCAATTGTTCTTGGCGACTCGAATATTGATCTAATTCTCGGCATGGACTGGCTTTCTAAGCACAAGGCTCAACTTGATTGTGATGCCAGGGAAATTAAATTGACACACTCTTCTGAGGATGTGATCACCTATGCCGCTCGGGATGAAACCATTCGACTATTTTCTCTCAATGAGAAGGGCGAGTTAGATGCAATGTCTCAGATTCTAGTCATTTGTGAGTACCAAGACGTCTTTCCAGAAGAGCTTCCGGGAATGCCTCCTCACCGGCCAGTTGAATACGTTATCGATCTTGAGCCTGGTACTGAACCCGTTTGCAAGCGTCCATACAAGCTTGGACCAAAGGAGCTGAAGGAATTGAATAAACAGCTCGATGAACAAAAGCATCTGGGTCTGATCAGACCAAGTTCATCTCCGTGGGGTTGTGGTGTTCTTTTTGTCCAGAAGAAGGATGGAATGGACCGACTTTGCGTTGATTACCGTCCATTGAACAAGAAGACTATAAAGAACAAGTATCCACTTCCCAACATCAATGAGCTATTCGAGCAACTTAAAGGTGCAAAAGTATTCTCCAAGCTTGACCTCTGTATGGGTCATCATCAGATTCGCATTCATGAACAAGATATCCCCAAGACAGCATTCAGAACAAGCTTTGGTTCTTATGAATATAATGTCATGTCTTTAGGCCTTGTCAATGCTCCTCCAACATTCTCTCGCATGCTGAACTTCATCTTCAACCCCTACACAAATGAATTCGTCCTGGTGTATCTCGATGATATCTTGGTCTTCTCCAAGAATAAGAAGGATCATGCCAAGCATTTGTGATTGGTGCTCGACAAGCTCAGAGAGTATCAATTCTATGCGAAGTTTTCAAAATGTGAGTTCTGGCTTGATGAAGTTCTTTACCTTGGTCATATCATCTCCGCCAAAGGAATTCCTATTAATCCCGCGAAGGTTTCTGCAATTTTGAACTGGGAGCCTCCTCAGAATGTCAAGCAGCTCCGCAATTTTCTTGGACTTGCAAGCTATTGCCGAAGATTCATTGAGAAATTCTCAAAGATTGCAAAGCCTCTTTCCAACCTCCTCCAGAAGCATGTCAAGTATGTCTGAACGCTTGAGTGTGATGTTGCTTTCAACACTCTCAAAGAGAAGCTAGTCTTAGCTCCTGTCTTAACTCCTCCTGATGAATCCATGCCATTCAAAGTTTTCTGTGATGCCTCTTTGCAAGGTCTCGGCGTTGATACGTCTCCGTCTATAATTTTTGATTGTTTCATGCCAATATTATACAACTTTCATATACTTTTGGCAACTTTTTATAATGTTTTTGGGACTAACATATTGATCCAGTGCCCGGTGTCAGTTCCTGTTTGTTGCATGTTTTTTCTTTCGCAGTAAATCCATATCAAATGGAGTCCAAACAGGATAAAAACTAACGGGGATTTTTTTGGAATATATGTGATTTTTGGGAAGAAAAATCGATGCGAGACGATGCCCGAGGGGGCCACGAGGCAGGGGGTGCCCCTGACCCTCGTGGCCACCCCGTAAGGCGGTTGGTGCCCTTTCTTTCACCGCAAGAAAGCTAATATTCGAATAGAGATCGTGTTAAAATTTCAGCCCAATCAGAGTTACGGATCTCTGGGAATTTAAGAAACGATGAAAGGGCAGAATCGGGGAATGCAGAAACAGAGAGAGACAGATCCAATCTCAGAGGGGCTCTCGCCCCTCCCATGCCATGGAGACCAAAGACTAGAGGGTAAACCCTTCTCCCATCTAGGGAGGAGGTCAAGGAAGAAGAAGAAGGAGGGGGGCTCTCTCCCCCTCGCTTCCGGTGGCGCCGAAGTGCCACCGGGGGCCATCATCATCACCACAATCTTCACCAACAACTTCACCGCCATCATCACCAACTCTTCCCCCCTCTATGCAGCGGTGTAACCTCTCTTTTACCCGCTGTAATCTCTACTTAAACATGGTGCTCAACGCTATATATTATTTCCCAATGATGTATGGCTATTCTATGACGTTTGAGTAGATCTGTTTTGTCCTATGGGTTAATTGATGATCGTGATTGGTTTGAGTTGCATGTTTTATTATTTGTGTTGTCCTATGGTTCTATCTGTGTCGCGCAAGCGTGAGGGATTCCCGCTGTAGGGTTTGCAATATGTACATGATTTGATTATGATGGGTGGCGTGAGTGGCAGAAGCACAGACCCGAGTAAATAGGTTGTTTGTGTATGGGATAAAGAGGACTTGATACTTTAATGCTATGGTTGGGTTTTACGTTAATGATCTTTAGTAGTTGCGGCTGCTTGCTAGAGTTCCAATCATAAGTGCATATGATCCAAGTAGAGAAAGTATGTTAGCTTATGCCTCTCCCTCAAATAAAATTACAATAATGATTACCGGTCTAGTTATCGTTTGCCTAGGGACAAATAACTTTCTCGTAACAAAAAGCTCTTTACTAAAACTAACTTAGTTGTGTCTTTATCTAAACAGCCCATACTTTTTATTTACATGCTCTTTATTATCTTGCAAACCTATCCAAAAACACCTACAAAGTACTTCTAGTTTCATACTTGCTCTAGGTAAAGTGAATGTCAAGTGTGCATAGAGTTGTATCGGTGGTCGATAGAACTTGAGGGAATATTTGTTCTACCTTTAGCTCCTCGTTCGGTTCGACACTCTTACTTATCAAAAGAGGCTACAATTGATCCCCTATACTTGTGGGTTATCAAGACCTTTTTCTGGCGCCGTTGTCGGGGAGTCGTAGCGTGGGGTGAATATTCTCATGTGTGCTTGTTTGCTTTATCACTAAGTAATTTTTATTTGTTGTTCTTAGTTGTTCTCTATCTTTAGTCATGGATATGGAACACGAAATACCAAAAAAATTAGGTGTACCTGCTCATTATGTGAAACCCTCGATGGGGAACCTCCTAAAACCCTCGATGCTCATTATGTGAAAGATATTATGTACTACTTTGATAATCCTGAGAAAACCCCATTCAATTATGTTATGGGAGACACGTTGGATCAACGTGAATACTTTAGGGATTATCGCTCGACTCAAAAGGGGAAACTATTATGGGATCAAATTCATATGTTGCATTGGTATGCTTGACAACTTTGCTTGAGATATGATTATACTTGTTTCTCTAGGATGAAGGCTCCACACCTTCCCTTTTCATGCAAATTTAATGATGATAAAACCTTGGCTTCTTATGCTAATGGTATATATGATTACTATGATATGGAACAAATAGAAGAATTTGTTGCTTTTATGGGTGCTTATGAAATTGAATATTTGTTTAAAGAGTGTGAAAATTTTGATGATTCAGTTTATAGACCTGAAAATTTAGCTATCCTTAAATATTGCTACGAGAATTATGAATTCAATGCCGATATTGATACGTTTATTGAGGAAGTCTCCGCTGTCCAAGAAGAGACTAATATTTTGCAGGAGTCTATGGAAGAAGAAATTGATGAAACTGTGAGCTCATTGGATGAAAAGATGATGAGGAGAGCGAAGAACAAAAGGAGGAAGAGTGGATTAGCTACCCGTGCCCACCTTCTAATGGGAGTAACTCTTCAACTCATACATTTTTAATTTCCCTTCGTGCTTACAGAAGGATGATTGTTATGACCATGTTGATTCTCTTGAAATATCCCTTTTTGATGATTCTTGCTATGCTTATGGCCAAGATGCCAATATAAATTATGCTCATGGAGATGAACTTGCTATAGTTCCTTATGTTAAACATGAAATTGTTGCTATTACCCACGCATGATAGTCCTATTACCTTTTTGAATTCTCCCAACTACACTATATCGGAGAAGTTTGCACTTATTAAGGATTATATTGATGGGTTGTGTTTTACTATTATACATGATGATTTTAATGAATATAATATGCATGTGCTTGCTGCTCCTACTTGCAATTATTATGAGAGAGGAACTATATCTCCACCTCTTTATGTTTCCAATACGATAAAATTGCAAGAAACTGTTTATACTATGCATTGGCCTTTACTATGTGTGCATGAATTGTTGTTTTATGACATGTCGATGCATAGGAAGAGAGTTAGACTTCGTCATTACATTATATATGTTACTTTGTGCTCACTACTAAATTACAAATCATTGTTAATTAAAATTGGCTTTGATATACCTTGGGATCCGGGTGGATTCATTACTTGAGCACCTTATGCCTAGCTTAATGGCTTTAAAGAAAGCACTGCCAGGGAGACAACCCGGAAGTTTTAGAGAGTCATTTATTTCTGTTGAGTTCTTTTATATAGTTTAAAAACAAAAAAATAAAGAGGGGGACCCAAAACTTTTCAAAAAAGGAAAGTGAAAGTGAGTGAGACAAGCATTGTTGAAGTGGGGGAGCTCCTTGAACTTTGTTCATGCCCACGAAAACTTTGTGAATATTGATTACAAAAACTTTTCAACAAAAATAATTATCCCCTTGTACAATTCCATTGCATAATAAAAATAATGTGCCAAGATTTTCCTTTAGGATGTTTACATTGCTTGTTGGTCTGTGCGGTGCAGAACAGAAACTTTGGCTGTAGTGCGTGATTTTACATTTTTTTTACTGGAACGTCAAATGGTTCTGATTATTTTTGCACTGTGTTTATATACAAATTGTTTATTTTTCCTAATTTTGGTAGAATTTTTGGAGTAACAGAGGTATGGTGAATGCTCAGATTATTACAGACTGTTCTGTTTTAGACAGATTCTATTTTTGATGCATAGTTTGCTTGTTTTGATGAAACTATCAATTTATATCAGTGGATTAAGCCATGGAAAAGTTATACTACAGTAGCTACAAATGCAAAAACAAAATATGAATTGGTTTGCAATAGTACTTAGAGTAGTGATTTGCTTTATTATACTAACAGATCATACCGAGTTTTCTGTTGAAGTTTTGTGTGGATGAAGTGTTCGATGATCGAGAAGGTCTCGATATGAGAAGAAGGAAGAGAGGCAAGAGCTCAAACTTGGGGATGACCTAGGCACCCCAAGTAAATATTCAAGGAGACTCAAGCTTCTAAGCTTGGGGATGCCCCGGAAGGCATCCCATCTTTCTTTAACAAGTATCGGTATGTTTTCGGATTCGTTTCGTTCATGCGATATGTGCAGATCTTGGAGCGTATTTTGCATTTAGTTTTCATTTTTATTTTATGCACCATGCTGGTATGAGATAGTCCTTGGTTGATTTATATACTTCTCTATGCACTTCACTTATATCTTTTGAGTATGGCTTTATAGAATGCTTCATGTGCTTCGCTTATATCATTTGAAGTTTGGATTGCCTGTTTCTCTTCACATAGAAAACCGCCATTTGTAGAATGCTCTTTTGCTCCACTTATATTTGTTAGAGCGTGGGCATATCTTTTGTAGAAAGATTTAAACTCTCTTGCTTCACTTATATCTATTTAGAGAGATGACAGGAACTGGTCATTCACATGGTTAGTCATAAAATCCTACATAAAACTTGTAGATCACTGAATCTGATATGTTTGATTCCTTGCAATAGTTTTGCGATATAAAGATGGTGATATTAGAGTCATGCTAGTGGGTAGTTGTGGATTAGTAGAAATACTTGTGTTTAGGTTTGTGATTCCCGTAGCATGCACGTATGGTGAACCGTTATGTGATGAAGTCGGAGCATGATTTACTTATTGATTGTCTTCCTTATGAGTGGCGGTCGAGGACGAGCGATGGTCTTTTCCTACCAATCTATCCCCCTAGGAGCATGCGCATAGTACTTTGTTTCGATGACTAATGGATTTTTGCAATAAGTATGTGAGTTCTTTATGACTAATGTTGAGTCCATGGATTATACGCACTCTCACCCTTCCACCATTGATAGCCTCTCTAGTATCACGCAACTTTCGCCGGTACCTTAAACCCACCATATACCTTCCTCAAAATAGCCACCATACCTACCTATCATGGCATTTCCATAGCCATTCCGAGATATATTGCCATGCAACTTCCATCATCTTCATATACATGACTTGAGCATTTATTTTCATATTGCTTTGCATGATTGTAAGATAGCTAGCATGATGTTTTCATGGCTTGTCCATTTTTTGATGTCATTGCTACGCTAGATCATTGCACATCCCGATACACCACCGGAGGCATTCATATAGAGTCCTATCTTTGTTCTAGTATCGAGTTGTAATGTTGAGTTGTAAGTAAATAAAAGTGTGATGATCATCATTATTAGACCATTGCCCCAGTGAGGAAAGGATGATGGAGACTATGATTCCCCCACAAGTCGGGATTAGACTCCGGACGAAAAAAAATTAAAAAAAAGAGAGAAAGGCCAAAAAAGAAAGGCCCAAAAATGAGAGAAAAAGAGAGAAGGGACAATGTTACTATCCTTTTACCACACTTATGCTTCAGAATAGCACCATGTTCTTCATATAGAGAGTCTCTTGAGTTACCACTTTCATATATTAGTGGGAATTTTCATTATAGAACTTGGCTTGTATATTCTGATGATGGGCTTCCACAAATGCCCGGGGTCTTCATGAGCAAGCAAGTTGGATGCACACCCACTTAGTTTCCAGTTTGAGCTTTCATACACTTATAGCTCTAGTACATTTGTTGCATGGCAATCCCTACTCCTCACATTGACATCAATTGATGGGCATCTCCATAGCCCATTGATTAGTCGCGTCGATGTGAGACTTTCTCCCTTTTTGTCTTCTCTGCACAACCTCCGCCATCATATTCTATTCCACCTATAGCGCTATATCCATGGCTCAAGCTCATGTATTGCGTGAAAGTTGAAAAGGTTTGAGAACATCAAAAGTATGAAACAATTGCTTGGCTTGTCATCGGGGTTGTGCATGATTTGAATATTTTGTGTGGTGAAGATGGAGCATAGCCAGACCATAAGATTTTGTAGGGATAACTTTCTTTGGCCATGTTATTTTCAAAAGACATGATTTCTTTATTAGTAGGCTTGAAGTATTATTGTTTTTATGTCAAATGATAGACTATTGCTTTGAATCACTCATATCTTAATATTCATGCCATGATTAGATACATGATCAAGATTATGCTAGGTAGCATTCCACATCAAAAACTATCTTTTTTATCATTTACCTACTCGAGGACAAACAGGAATTAAGCTTGGGGATGCTAATACGTCTCCGTATCTATAATTTTTGATTGTTCCATGCCAATATTGTACAACTTTCATATACTTTTGGCAACTTTTTATAATATTTTTGGGACTAACATATTGATCCAGTGCCCAGTGCCAGTTCCTGTTTGTTGCATGTTTTTTGTTTCGCAGTAAATCCATATCAAACGGAGTCCAAACGGGATAAAACTGACGGGGATTTTTTGGAATATATGTGATTTTTGGGAAGAAAAATCCACACGAGATGATGCCCGAGGGGCCCACGAGGCAGGGGGCGCGCCCCTGACCCTCGTGGCCACCCCGTAAGGCGTTTAGTGCCCTTCTTTCGCCACAAGAAAGGTAATATCCGAATAGATATCGTGTTAAATATTCAGCCCAATCAGAGTTACGGATGTCTGGGAATTTAAGAAACGGTGAAAGGGCAGAATCGGGGAATGCAGAAACAAAGAGAGAAAGAGAGACAGATCCAATCTCAGAGGGGCTCTCGCCCCTCCCATGCCATGGAGACCAAGGACTAGAGGGGAAACCCTTCTCCCATTTAGGGAGGAGGTCAAGGAAGAAGAAGAAGGAGGGGGCTCTCTCCCCCTCGCTTCCGGTGGCACCGGAGTGCCATCGGGGGCCATCATCATCACCGCAATCTTCACCAAAAACTTCACCGCCATCATCACCAACTCTTTCCCCCTCTATGCAGCAGCGTAATCCCTCTTTTACCCGCTGTAATCTCTACTTAAACATGGTGCTCAACGCTATATATTATTTCCCAATGATGTATGGCTATCCTGTGATGTTTGAGTAGATCTGTTTTGTCCTATGGGTTAATTGATGATCGTGATTGGTTTGAGTTGCATGTTTTATTATTGGTGTTGTCCTATGGTGCTCTCCGTGTCATGCAAGCGTGAGGGATTCCCGCTGTAGGGTTTGCAATATGTTCATGATTTGCTTATGATGGGTGGCGTGAGTGACAGAAACACAGACCCGAGTAAGTAGGTTGTTTGCGTATGGGATAAAGAGGACTTGATACTTTAATGCTATGGTTGGGTTTTACCTTAATGATCTTTAGTAGTTGCGGATGCTTGCTAGAGTTCCAATCATAAGTGCATATGATCCAAGTAGAGAAAGTATGTTAGCTTATGCCTCTCCCTCAAATAAAATTGCGATAATGATTACCGGTCTAGTTATCGTTTGCCTAGGGACAAATAACTTTCTCGTAACAAAAAGCTCTTTACTAAAACTAACTTAGTTGTGTCTTTATCTAAACAGCCCCTACTTTTTATTTACATGCTCTTTATTATCTTGCAAACCTATCCAAAAACACCTACAAAGTACTTCTAGTTTCATACTTGCTCTAGGTAAAGCGAACTCAAGTGTGCGTAGAGTTGTATCGGTGGTTGATAGAACTTGAGGGAATATTTGTTCTACCTTTAGCTCCTCATTGGGTTCGACCCTCTTACTTATCGAAACAGGCTACAATTGATCCCCTATACTTGTGGGTTATCAGGCGCTGTGCTAATGCAAGAGAAGAAAGTTGTGGCTTATACCTCGCGTCAGTTGAAGCCCAACGAATGGAACTACCCCACTCGCGATCTTGAATTGGCGGCAGTTGTCCATGCATTAATAACATGGAGACATCTCTTGTTGGGAAGGCAAGTGGACATTTTCACCAATCACAAGAGCCTCAAATATATCTTCACTCAACCCAACCTCAACCTCAGGCAAACTCGTTGGGTCGAAATGATTCAAGAGTACAATCCAAGTATTGAATATACTCCAGGCAAGGACAATGTGATTGCAGATGCTTTGAGCAGGAAGGCTTACTACAACGGCTTAATTCTCAAGCCATTCCAACCGGATCTTTGTGAAGCTTTCCGCAAGCTCAACCTCCAAGTTGTTCCTCAAGGTTTTCTTGCCAACATTCAAGTCACTCCTACTTTAGAAGATCAAATTCGTGAGGCACAACTCCTTGATACCATGGTGAATAAGGTGAAACACGGTATTGCCAAGGGCCTATCTAAATACAAGTGTTGTCGCATTGATGACAAAGACACTTTATTCTTTGAGGACCGGATTGTGGTTCCTAAAGGTGATCTAAAGAAGGTCATAATGAACGAGGCGCACAATTCTCTCCTTTCCATTCATCGAGGCAGTTCAAAGATGTACCATGACCTCAAGCAGTCGTATTGGTGGACTCCAATGAAGCGAGAGATTGCTCAATTCATGAATGAATGTGATGTATGCCGAAGGGTGAAAGCAGAACACCAACGACTAGCTGGTCTCCTCCAACCTCTTGCTATTCCAGAATGGAAGTTTTATCATATTGAAATGGACTTTGTCACTTGATTTCCCAAGTCCAAGCGTGGGAATGATCTTATTTTCGTTGTCATTGACAAGCTTACAAAAGTGGCTCATTTCCTTCCAATCGAAGAATCTATCACAGCAGCTTAGTTGGCAGAGCTATACACCTCCAGGATTGTCTCCTTGCTCAGTATTCCGCAATTGATCTCTTTAGACCACGGAAGCATTTTCATTTCTAAGTTCTGGGACTCCTTCCAGAAGGCCATGGGCACCAACATTTGCTTCAGCACAGCTTTCCATCCTCAAACAAGTGGCCAAGTCGAGCGAGTCAATCAAATCCTCGAAGACATGCTCAGGGCTTGCGTCATATCTTTCAGTATGAAGTGGGAAGATTGTCTCCCATATGCCGAGTTCTCATACAACAACAGTTTCCAAGCAAGTTCGGGCAAGGCCCCATTCGAAATTATATATGGCAGAAAGTGTCGTACTCCTCTCAATTGGTCAGAGACTGGTGAACGCCAACTTCTGGGAAACGACTTGATCACAGAAGCTGAAAAAATGTGTCAAGTCATCCGTGAAAATCTCAAATCCGCGCAATCGCGCCTGAAGAGTTACTATGATAGCAAGCAACGTGACTTCGCTTTCAAGATCGGAGACCATGTCTACCTCCGCATCTCTCCAATGAAAGGCACTCGTCGCTTCGGTATCAAAGGGAAGCTTGCCCCGATATACATGGGTCCTTTCAAGATCATTGGCAAAAAAGGCGACCTCTCCTATCAACTCGAGCTTCCGTCCAACTTCGCAAACATGCACGATGTGTTTCATGTGTCATAGCTTCGCAAGTGCTTCAAGACGCCTGAGTGCACTATCAACTTCGAAGAGATTGATCTCCAAGAAGATTTGCCTTATCATGAGCATCATGTGGCCATTCTTGAAGAAACCGAGCGCAAGACTCGCAAAAAGTCAATAAAATTCCTGAAAGTGAAGTGGTCACACCATTCCGACCGAGAAGCCACCTGGTGATGAGGACATCAATACCATTGTTACACCCACAACCCCTCCTGTTATACATACTGGACCAATTACTAGAGTTCGCGCATGCTAATTGAATTATCAGGTACTTTGGTTTCTTGGTAACGATTCTAATGTTCATGAGAATATGATGCTGCCTAAATTGGATACATTTGTCTTGCTTACAAATGAAGGGCCTAGCTTGGACAAGAAAGATGAATCTTGGAACAAGTTCAAGCGTGGAGATGATGGCATGAGCAAGGGGATCCAGAACGGAGTTACAAGTGATGATTTCAGGACTTTGAAGCCACCATAAGGAGTGCATGAAGCCTTGGACGAAATATACAAAGTGCCACTTCATAAATTTTGTCCAGAGGCTATTTTAGGTGCTACGTCACCTTATTATTGGGCTAGGCCCATGTATTTTCGAAATACTTAAGTATAGGCTGTTTTTAGAGTCCGTATGTGTGGGGAAACAAGAGTTAGGGTTGGTTTCGGACCCCTCCTCCAAGGGCCACGAAATCCCCCCCCCCCTCTTCCTCCATATATACAGCCCTTAGGGCGTCGTTTAGACTTTGGGTTTTGTTTAGATTAAAAGTTCGCCATAGCTGCAACTTCGCGTACTTCGTTTGTGTCCAACGACCAGACCAAGACGTCATAGAACCCCACCTTGATCAATAAAGCTTTCATCTTATATTCGCAATATCCAAATTGCAATCTCAGTTTCTTGCTTGTTCTTCGTTTGCTCGCAGGAAACAGACCCTCATGGTCAGGTTGATCATGCTCCGGCGTGGTCAATAACCCCTCGGAAGTTGGTTTAGCGATTGCTAAGGCGCGACGTCTCGCACGTTCATAGTCGGATCATCAAGGTCGACTCCCACAGAAACGATAGCCACCATCTCATCGAAACATCGGGACACCTTCGCCTCTATCAAGTGGTATCAGATTTCTAGGTTGCTCGGTGAGATTTTATAGTTTTTTGTAGTTTAGATCGAGTCTGTTCTTCGTACCTATAGTCCACGAAAAAGCCAAAAAAATTAGGGTTAGTTCATCCTATCCGAACCAATCTGAGCCTTTGCATAATCTTTTCTGTATTTGCTTTGTTGAATTTGTGGTTGCATCATCGTGTCAAGTTGTTGGTCTTAGCGTCCAGTCCTTTAGAGTTTCCAGTTCTGTTCACAGGTTGTCACGTCGCCGCTGCCATATATCACCACCGCATCATCATCATCGCTACTGCCATATATCACCACCGCATCATCATCATCGCTGCTGCCATATACCATCACCACACCAACTTCATCATTGCTGCCATATTCACCACCAATCTGAGTCCACCTGCAACATATATCCACCACCAGTCTGATTTCCACCAGATTCATCACCGCCACCAGTCCGAGATTCCACCAGATTCATCTCTGCCACTAGTCCTAGTCTGAGTCCAGTATTTGTTGCTTTGTTTTCGAGTTCCATATCACGCCATACTCCGAGTCGTGACAGAGTAAGACTCCCGAGATTCCGTGCTACCCGCAGTAGAAAAATAGTTCCAAACTCCAAAAAAAACTAAGTCTGGAAAATTCTGGCTAGGCAGTTTTTAGACCATTTGTAGACTTTTTTGAAAAAAAATGTTGTGGAGCAAAAAACGAGGAAAAAATTGCAAAAAAATTGAAAAAAAAAGAAGAAAAAAATTCAGAGCGTGCTCCTCCCTTGTTTACGTGCAGCGCCGTGACTTTGTTAGTTTTCTAGGCTCACATCTCTAGTACGGTCTAGCCTAGGACCAGCAGAGTACCGTCGTTGAGCGTTTATTCAACTTTGCATCTCTGAATTGCTAATTGCTGACCCTTTTTGCTACCATATTATAAGCCTTCCCAGCTCCACATACATCTAGGTCGTGTGTTCGACTCTCCCTGGTAATCGCCCTATCCAAGCTTTGAGAGTTTTGACTACGACGGTTGCCGATCACCGCCTGCTGTTGGGTAAGAACTGGTAAGAATTTGAGATTTGCTTGACAGATTTGTGACATCCACCACCACTTCTTGTTAGTAGTCTGTAGGATCATATTCTTATGTGTTTCTATTGCTGCTAACCATGGCAGGATCACAAGCCGACGAGACTGACTGGGAGAACATGATGAATAAGGAGTTGCATGATAAATTTCAGCAAATGATGAGTGGACAGGTGCAAGATGTGCTAAACAGATTTGAAGAGGCCGTGGAGACGATAGATGGCATGCAGAAGACGTTCAAAACAAAGCTCGATAACAAGTTTAATGAATTGCTCGCGCATCTTCCACCACCACCACCGGCTGCCCCTAACGCACCTCTACAACAACAACAACAACGTCGCTTTCCAAATCAAGTGGGACGAGCACAGCGCGTTCCCATTGACCCTGGGAAAAATTCTAGTGCCGCTGTTGATGCTTCTGCCGCTCCTGCAGCTACTGCAGAGGTGGAGGACCATTACGAGGATGAGGTTGACCAAAATCAGAACTACGTGCAACCACCAGCACCACCACCACCAGGTCGTCCTCGTGCATATCATTGCAACGGTAGGGCTGGACCACCACCTGAGGTACATGACCATCTTCCTGAACTAAAATTCAATATTTCCCATTTGAGGGTAGAAATGTTCCTGATATATATCTTGCTTGGCAGTTAGAAACTGAACAACGATTTACATGTTTACAATATCCTGAGGAGAGACGTGTTCCTGTTGCTGTTTGTGCTTTCACTAGCTTTGCATGTGTTTGGTGGTCTGAACATTGTAGATTATATCATATTCCAACTACTTGGGCTGCTTTGAAAACTGCTATGCGTACTCGTTGGGTTCCACCATATTATCAACGTGAATTACTTCAAAAATTGCAACATTTAAGACAAGGAAAAAATTCTGTAGAAGAAGATTGTCAGGAATTACAAACTGGCATGATTAGATGTGGTATTGTTGAGGAGAATGAAGCTATGATTGCATGTTTTATGGGTGGATTGAATAGAGAGATTCAGACCATTCTAGAGTATAAGGAGTATACTAATATAACTCGTTTATTCCATCTTGCTTGTAAAGCTGAACGTGAAGTGCAGGATCGACAGCCATTGGCGCGAACTAACTTTTTTGTAGGTCGATCTTCATCATGGACACCACGTGCATCCTCTACTTCCACTCCACCAGCACCTCCATCAGGTGCCACCTCCAGCCGTGATACAAGAAAGCAGGCACAACAACCACTATCTGCCAAGAGCACACCTGCCGGACCTGCGAAGAGCTCCTCTTCGTCCATGGCATCAACAGGGCACACAAGTGATATTATTTGTCGTCGTTGTAAGGGAAGAGGACATTTTGCGAGAGAATGCCAATCTCAGCGTGTGATGATTGCTACTGAGGATGGTGGGTATGAGTCCGCTAGTGACTATGATGAGGAGACTTTGGCTCTTATTACACGTGAAGAACACGGTGGAGATGATTCTGATCATGAGACGCAATACATGGCTCCTGAAGATGCTGACAGGTATGAATGTTTAGTTGCTCAACGTGTTTTGAGTGTGTAGGTCACACAAGCTGAGCAAAATCAGAGGCATAATTTGTTCCATAAAAAGGGAATTGTGAAGGAATGTTTTGTTCACGTCATCATAGATGGAGGGAGCTGCAATAACTTGGTTAGCATGGAGATGGTGGAGAAGCTATCTCTCACCACAAGACCACATCCACATCCTTACTACATCCAATGGTTCAACAACAGTGGCAAGGTTAAGGTAACACGTACCGTTCATGTGCATTTTAGTATCTCTACATGTGCTGATTATGTTGATTATGATGTGGTACCTATGCAAGCATGTTCCTTATTACTTGGTCGACCATGGCAATTTGATAAAAATTCTGTACACCATGGTAGAAACAATCAGTATACTCTTGTTCATAAGGATAAAAATATTACTTTGCTTCCTATGACTCCTGATTCCATTTTGAAAGATGATATTAATAGAGCTAATAAAGCAAAACAGGAGAAAAATAAAAGTGAAAATCAGATTGTGGCAAAAGAATTTGAGCGACAAATGCAGCCTAATTATAAACCATCTAGTGTTGCTTCTGAAATTAAATTGAAAAGTGCATGTTTAATTGCCACCAAATCTGATATTGATGATTTTAGATTTTAGCAAATCTGTTTGTAATGATTTTGTGTGCAAAGAGGCATTATTTTCATTCGAGGACGTGCCTTCCTCTTTGCCTCCTGCTGTCACTAACATTTTGCAGGAGTTCGCTGACGTCTTTCCACAATACGTGCCACCGGGATTACCACCTATTCGACGGGTTGAGCATCAAATTGACTTAATTCCCGGTGCATCATTACCCAACCGTGCACCATACCTTACCAATCCAGAGGAGACAAAGGAGATTATGCATCAAGTACAAGAACAGCTCGACAAAGGTTATATACGTGAATCCCTTAGTCCTTGTGTTGTTCCTATCATTTTAGTGCCTAAAAAGGATGGTACATCATGTATGTGCATTGATTGTAGAGGCATTAACAATATTACTATTCGTTATCGTCATCCTATTCCTAGGCTAGGTGATATGCTTGATGAATTGAGTGGCTCTACAATATTCTCCAAAGTTGATTTGCGTAGTGGATACCATCAAATTCGTATGAAATTGGGAGATGACTGGAAAACAGCATTTAAAACTAAGTTTGGATTATATAAGTGGTTAGTCATGCCTTTTGGGTTAACAAATGCACCTAGTACTTTCATGAGGTTAATGTACGAAGTTTTACGTGCTTTCATCACACAATTTGTGGTAGTTTACTTTGATGACATATTCATTTATAGCAAATCTTTGGAGGAACATTTGGAACATTTACGTGCTGTTTTTATTGCTCTATGTGATGCACGTTTGTTTGGTAACCTTGGAAAGTGCACCTTTTGCACCGACCAAGTATCTTTTCTTGGTTATGTTGTTACTCCACAAGGAATTGAAGTTGATAAAGCCAAGATTGAAGCTATTGAGAGTTGGCCGCAGCCCAAAACGGTCACACGAGTGAGGAGTTTCCTTGGCCTCGCTAGTTTCTATAGGCGTTTTGTGAGAGATTTCAACACCATTGCTGCACCTCTCAACGAGCTTACAAAGAAGGATGTGCCTTTTGTTTGGGGTACCGCACAGGAAGAAGCCTTCACGGTATTGAAAGATAAGTTGACACATGCTCCTTTACTCCAACTTCCTGATTTTAATAAGACTTTTGAGCTTGAATGTGATGCTAGTGGAATTGGATTAGGAGGTGTGTTATTACAAGATGGCAAACCTGTTGCATACTTTTCTGAAAAATTGAATGGGCCTAGTCTGAACTATTCTACTTATGACAAAGAATTATATGCTCTTGTTCGGACCTTAGAAACATGGCAACATTATTTATGGCCCAAGGAATTTGTTATACATTCTGATCATGAATCTTTGAAACACATTAAAAGTCAAGCAAAACTGAACCGTAGACATGCTAAATGGGTTGAATTCATTGAGACTTTTCCTTATGTCATTAAACACAAGAAGGGTAAAGAAAATGTTATTGCTGATGCATTGTCTCGTCGTTATACTATGCTTTCACAACTTGACTTTAAAATATTTGGTTTGGAGACCATCAAAGATCAATATGTGCATGATGCTGAATTTAAAGATGTATTGCAGAATTGTAAGGAAGGGAGAACTTGGAACAAGTTCGTTCTTAACGATGGATTTGTGTTTCGTGCTAACAAGCTATGCATTCCAGCTAGCTCTGTTCGTCTTTTTGTTGTTGCAGGAGGCGCATGGAGGAGGATTAATGGGACACTTTGGCGTCAAGAAGACGGAGGATATACTTGCTACACATTTCTTTTGGCCAAAGATGAGACAGGATGTTGAGCGTTTTGTTGCTCGCTGCACTACATGTCAAAAAGCTAAGTCACGACTCAATCCTCATGGTTTATATATGCCTTTGCCTGTACCTAGTGTTCCTTGGGAGGATATATCTATGGACTTTGTTTTAGGTTTACCTCGAACAAAGAAGGGGAGGGATAGCATATTTGTTGTCATGGATAGGTTCTCGAAAATGGCACACTTTATACCATGTCATAAAAGCGATGATGCTGTTAATGTTGCTGATTTGTTCTTTCGTGAAATTATTCGCTTGCATGGTGTGCCAAATACTATTGTTTCAGATCGTGATACTAAATTTCTTAGCCACTTTTGGAGATGTTTATGGGCTAAGTTGGGGACTAAACTGCTTTTTAGTACTACTTGTCACCCCCAAACTGATGGACAAACTGAAGTAGTCAATAGAACATTGTCTACTATGCTTAGGGCTGTTTTGAAGAATAACAAGAAAATGTGGGAAGAATTCTTGCCTCATATTGAATTTGCTTATAATCGTTCATTGCATTCTACTACTAAGATGTGCCCTTTTGAAATTGTGTATGGTTTCCTACCTCGTGCACCTATTGATTTGTTGCCTCTTCCATCTTCGGAGAAGGTTAATTTTGATGCTAAAGAACATGCTGAATTGATTTTAAAAATGCATGAGTTAACTAAGGAAAACATTGAGCGTATGAATGCTAAATATAAACTTGCTGGAGATAAGGGTAGAAAACATGTTGTGTTTGCACCTGGAGATCTTGTTTGGTTACATTTGCGTAAGGATAGATTTCCTAATTTGCGCAAATCAAAGCTAATGCCACGTGCTGATGGTCCTTTTAAGGTGTTAGAGAAAATAAATGATAATGCATATAAACTTGAGCTGCCTGCAGATTTTGGGGTTAGTCCCACTTTTAACATTGCAGATTTGAAGCCTTATTTGGGTGAGGACTATGAACTTTCGTCGAGGACAACTTAATTTCAAGAAGGGGAGGATGATGAAGACATCAATACCATTGTTACACCCACAGCCCCTGCTGCTATACATACTGGACCAATTACTAGAGCTCGCGCATGCCAATTGAATTATCAGGTACTTTCGTTTCTTGGTAACGATTCTAATGTCCATGAGAATATGATGCTGCCTAAATTGGATACATTTGTCTTGCTTACAAATGAAGGGCCTAGCTTAGACAAGAAAGATGAACCTTGGAACAAGTTCAAGCGTGGAGATGATTGCATGCGCAAGGGGATCCAGAACGGAATTACAAGTGATGATTTCAGGACTTTGAAGCCACCATAAGGAGTGCATGAAGCCTTGGACGAAATATACAAAGTGCCACTTCATAAATTTTGTCCAGAGGCTATTTTAGGTGCTGCATCACCTTATTATTGGGCCAGGCCCATGTATTTTTGAAATACTTAAGTATAGGCTGTTTTTAGAGTCCGTATGTGTGGGGAAACAAGAGTTAGGGTTGGTTTCGGACCCCTCCTCCAAGGGCCACGAAATCCCCCCCCCCCTCATCCTCCATATATACACCCCTTAGGGTGTCGTTTAGACTTTGGGTTTTGTTTAGATTAAAAGTTCGCCATAGCTGCAACTTCGCGTACTTCGTTTGTGTCCAACGACCAGACCAAGACGTCACAGAACCCCACCTTGATCAATAAAGCTTTCATCTTATATTCGCAATATCCAGATTGCAATCTTAGTTTCTTGCTTGTTCTTCGTTTTCTCGCAGGAAATAGACCCTCGTGGTCAGGTTGATCATGCTCCGGCGTGGTCAATAACCCCTCAGAAGTTGGTTTAGCGATTGCTAAGGCGCGACGTCTCGCACGTTCGTAGTCGGGTCATCAAGGTCGACTCCCACAGAAACGATAGCCACCATCTCATCTAAACATCGGGACACCTTCGCCTCTATCACCTGGGAGCGCGAGGATCACCTTCGTTCAGAATATCTGGAGTTCTTTCAGTCCTAGATCTCTGGACGAGATCCTCTTGTAGTGGTGGAGTGTTGTAACACCCCGGATGTAACTTTCCTTATTTGTAACTCTAACTCTTGAAATTTCTGGCTATGTGATATTATATATCCTTCGCGGTTGGGTTTTGTCTTTGTTTTGCATTTTGTTCATGTCATCATGTGTATCTCATTTGCATTCATGTTCGTCTCATGCATCCGGTCATTTTCCCCATTGTCCGTTTCGCAATCCGACCCACACGCACCCGTTGCACCTCTCTAATCTCGTTTCTTGTGCAGGAGAAAAATGTTCTCGGAATGGGTCTAGTTTTGTCGAGTGGCCTTTGTACATCACCGGTAGGCCGCCTGTCAAATTTCATTCCATTTGGAGGTCGTTTGATGCCTCAATGGTTAACCGGGTAACCGCAAAAGCCACTCTCTTGTTGCAGCCCAACACCCCTCCAAAACAGCCCACTAACCCATCTAAACCCCCTCCATGCTCTCCGTCGTTGGATCACGATCATGTGGGCGTAAACCGCAACTCATTTGGACACTCCTAGATCCCCCTACCTATATATATGCCCTCTCCCCCAAAATTCTCGCAGTCCAAACCCTAGCCTAGTCCCTCCATGCCGCCGGACACGTCCGGCCTCAACGGACAAAACTGCCGCCGCCGCTCGCGCCAATCAGGGTGCGCCGTGTCCACCCGACCGTCCCCGCCACAGCGGCCCGGCGAGCCCGAGGCGGGCCCGCCCGGCCCATCGCCGCCCGCATCGCCCCGCGCCCCGCGCACGGCTCCGTCGCCCTCCGACGCCGTTGGGCGCCGCCCGCGCCGCCACCTAAACGCCTCCGCCGCCGCCGAGCGCCGCCACCTACGCCCGCGTCGGTCGCCGCCAACCACCGCGGATCCGCCACCCCGAGCCACTCCGACGACCTCCTCCATCGTCGACTGCCATGTCCTCCATCTCCGGTGAGTACCCTGGCAAACCTCGGTTTCCGTGCCCAAAACCCCAAATCTAAAGGTTGACCCCGTTTTTCTTCCAAGTCCCGAAGTTTTCAACATTTTATGCACTTGTTCATCATGTCATATCTCCATGTTTGTAACTCTGTTTTGTCCATATGATATATCAAAATGTCTGTCTCGTGATGCTCTTCATGTTAGTGTCATTTGCATGCATGTTACTGTCCATTTTGATGCTCAAATCATCGTCGCGGAAGTGCTATATGATGTTTTCTACTGGATTTCAACATAACTTGATGATTTGTCGTTTTCATTGCATTTTGTGTGTGGATCCTATGAGCTTGATGTCTACGTGTTTTATGAGCTCCATCATGCCATCTTTACAGAGGTACAAGCCTTGTATTTTTATGAGCTATGTGGTGACTAGCACAAGCATGCAAAATAGGCTCCATGATGTTGCTCATTTCAGACACTTGGAATATTTTGCAGTCATTTCCTGTTACATTTTGATGCCATGTTGCCATGTTTCTACCATGAGATCCATGCACAGTTTGAGGTAGTTCAGTAAGAGTGTTTTGAACATGTGGTATTGCTCTATTCATTCATGCCTCTGGTGGTAATTATGGAGTAATCTAGCATGTCATTTCCATGCTCTACTTCTACTAAGTATTGTTCCTGGCAGATTGTTAACATGAGAATCAGTTTTGCCATGTGTTTTGCTAGTGATACATGTACCCTATGAACTGGCTCTTGCCATGCTTAGCTTCATGAATATGAATAATTCATGTTGGTTACCTTGTTATGCCATGAAATGCTTTGTGGTGAGTGGCATGAGCTTGCAAAGTTGCTATCATGAATCTGTTCCTGTCATGCTCTATTTTTCTTGTATGAAACTGTTCATAAAACTTATCATGTTTGCATGGGTGCTACCATATTTTCCATGCATCTTTGGTTAAAGTTCAGTAAAGGAGTTTTGTTCTATGCTTTTAGTACTAGCACACCATGCCTTTGTTTGCCAGGATATGTTCCTGTAGCATGTTGTTTGCTAACTCTAAACATTGCTTCCTGATGCTGTTTTGACATGTTTAGTATTTTCTCCAAGTCTGTGAAGCTGATATCATTTGCATTTTTGCCATGCTATTTTGAGCTTGTTCTAGTGAGTACTAGCAGGACCTTAGTGTTCATGATTTGTAGAGCTTCACCTGTACTTTATGGTCATGTGCTCTGTTGCTATGTTGGAGTGTTGTAGCATAGTTTCTTGTTGCATCCTAAGTGCTACGATGCTTTTAATCACATATTTGCATCATTCTTGTTTTGCTTGTCTTTTGCAAACCGTGCATCCGTTTCCGGTGATCCTTATATTGATTTCGACCGAAATCACTCACACTTTCCAGCGGCATACTTGGTTTGCCAAGTTGATGCCTTGATCATCCTTTCCATTCCGGAGTACCCACATGCATTGCATGTCATACCTTGCATTCCATGCCATGTCTTGCATCATGTTGCTTGTGCATTGCACCGTGATGGATTGTTGTTCCGTTGCTTGTGTTCTTGCCTTGGGTACAGCCAAGAGACGAGTTCGTGAACGAGGAACCTATTGAGTACGCTAACGAGGATCAATATTTCGACAACTCTGAGAACTTTGCGGGCAAGATGACCATTACCCTCGATATCACTTCTATCTTTGCTTGCTAGTTGTTCGTTCTATCGCTATGTCGTGCTACCTACCACTTGTTTATCATGCCTCCCATATTGCCATGTCAAGCCTCTAACCCACCTTCCTAGCAAACCATTGTTTGGCTAAGTTACCGCTTTTGCTCAGCCCCTCTTATAGCGTTGCTAGTTGTAGGTGCCTTGCAGGTTGTTCCATGTTGGAACATGGATATGGTGGGATATCACAATATCTCTTATTTAATTAATGCATCTATATACCCGTCAAAGGGTGGAAGGCTTGGACTTTTGCTCGGTGTTTTGTTCCACTCTTGCCGCCCTAGTTTCCGTCATACCAGTGTTATGTTCCATGATTTTGCGTTCCTTATGCGGTTGGGGTTATGGGACCCTCTTGACAGTTCACTTTGAATAAAACTCCTCCAGCAAGGCCAAACCTTGGTTTTACATTTGCCTAACAACCTAAGCCTTTTTCCCTTGGGAGCAGCTAACCTGAGGGTCATCTTTATTTTAACGCCCCCCCCCCCCCGGGCCAGTGCTCCTCTGAGTGTTGGTCCGAACTGGGCGATGTCCGGCGCCCCCTGGGCAACCAGGGTCTCAGCTAACCCGATGTCTTGCCCATCCAGTGTGCCCTGGGAACGAGATGCATGCGACTCCTATATGGATTTGTCGGCACATCGGGCGGTCTTGCTGGTCTTGTTTTACCATTGTCGAAATATCTTGTAACTGGGATTCCGAGACTGGTCAGGTCTTTTCGGGAGAAGGAATATCCTTCGTTGATCGTGAGAGCTTGTGACGGGCTAAGTTGGCACACCCCTGTAGGGTATAAACTTTCGAGAGCCGTGCCCGCGGTTATGTGGCTGATGGGAATTTGTTAATATCTGGTTGTAGAGAACTTGACACTTGACTTAACTAAAATGATTCAACCGTGTGTGTAGCCGTGATGGTCTCTTTTCGGCGGAGTCCGTGAAGTGAACACGGTTTGGGTTATCTTTGAACGTAAGTAGTTCAGGATCACTTCTTGATCATTTCTAGCTTCACGCCCGTTGTGTTGCTTCTCATCTTACTCTTATTGTTGTATGTTAGCCACCATATTTGCTTAGCGCTTGTTGCAACTCCACCTCATTAACTTATCCTACCCTTAAGCTTAAATAGTCTTGATCTCGCGGGTTTTGAGATTGTTGAGTCCTTGTGACTCACAGATACTACCAAAACAGTTGCAGGTGCCAATGATGCCACTGCAGGTGATGCTAACGAACTCAAGTGGGAGTTCGACGAGGACCTTGGTCGTTACTATGTTTCGTTTCTTGATGATCAGTAGTGGAGCCCAGTTGGGACGATCGGGGATCTAGTAGTTGGGTTTTCTTCTTTTCATTTCGCTTGTCTGTAGTCGGGCTATGTGTGTATTTTGGATGATGTATGAACGTATTTAAGTATTTGTGTGACGTGGTGATTCCAAGCCAACTCTCTTTATCCCTTTCTTGTTCATTACATGGGATTGTGTGAAGATGACCCTTCTTGTGACAAAACCACAATGCAGTTATGCCTCTAAGTCGTGCCTCGACATGTGGGAGATATAGCCGCATCGTGGGCGTTACATGGTAGTTATTGAAGAACTCTATCAATGACACTATCATAAGGAAGATTAAATCCCAGCTGAGTCAAGTGGTTGTGGTACCCACACATTCTAAGTATGTGTTCACTGACAGAACTATTCTTCTCCATTTTGCAACTATAGAACTTGTTGGAGACTTCATATCTCTCAACTCGAGCATTTGCTTGAAATATTAACTTCAACTCTTGGACCATCTCATATGCTCCATGACGTTCAAAACGTCTTTGAAGTCCTGATTCTAAGCTATAAAGCATGGCACACTGAACTATCGAGTAGTCATAAGATTTGCTCTACCAGACGTTCATAACATACGGAGTTGCTCCTGCAGCGGGTCTTGCACCTAGCGGTGCTTCTAGGACTTAATTCTTCTGTGCAGCAATGAGGATGATCCTCAAGTTACTGACCCAGTCCTTGTAGTTGCTACCATCATATTTCAACTTAGCTTTCTCTCGGAACGTATTAAAATTCAAGGGAACGGTAGCACGGGCCATAGATCTACAACACATAGACATGCAAATACTATCAGGTACCAAGTTCATGATAAATTAAAGTTCAATTAATCATATTACTTAAGAACTCCCACTTAGATAGACATCCCTCTAGTCATCTAAATGATCACGTGATCCATATCAACTAAACCATGTCCGATCATCACGTGAGATGCAGTAGTTTTCAATGGTGAACATCACTATGTTGATAATATCTATTATATGATTCACGTTCCACCTTTCGGTCTCAGTGTTCCGAGGCCATATCTGCATATGCTAGGCTCGTCAAGTTTAACCCGCGTATTCTGCATCTGCAAAACTGGCTTACACCCGTTGTATGTGAACGTAGGGCTTATCACACCCGATCATCACGTGGTGTCTCAGCACGACGAACTATAGCAATGGTGCATACTCAGGGAGAACACTTGTACCTTGAAATTTAGTGAGGGGTCATTTTATAATGCTACCGTTGTACTAAGCAAAATAAGATGCATAAAAGATAAACATCATAAGCAATCAAAATATGTGACATGATATGGCCATCATCATCTTGTGCCTTTGATCTCCATCTCCAAAGCACCGTCATGATTTTCATTGTCACCGGCTTGAGACCATGATCTCCAACTATTGCTTCTACGACTATCGCTACCGTTTAGTGATAAAGTAAAGCAATTACATGGCGATTGCATTTCATACAATAAAGAGACAACCATAAGGCTCCTGCCAGTTGCCGATAACTTCTACAAAACATGATCATCTCATACAACAATTTATATCTCATCATGTCTTGACCATATCATATCACAACATGACCTACAAAAACAAGTTAGACGGCCTCTACTTTGTTGTTGCAAAGTTGCTATCATGAATCTGTTCCTGTCATGCTCTGTTTTTCTTGTCTGAAACTGTTCATAAAACTTGTCATGTTTACATGGGTGCTACCATATTTTCCATGCATCTTTGGTTAAAGTTCAGTAAGGGAGTTTTGTTCTATGCTTTCAGCACTAGCACGCCATGCCTTTGTTTGCCAGGATATTTTCTTGTAGCATGTTGTTTGCTAACTCTAAACATTGCTTCCTGATGCTGTTTTGACATGTTTAGTATTTTCTCCAAGTCTGTGAAGCTGATATCATTTGCATTTTTGCCATGCTATTTTGAGCTTGTTCTAGTAAGTACTAGCAGGACCTTAGTGTTCATGATTTGTAGAGCTTCACCTGTACTTTATGGTCATGTGCTTTGTTGCTATGTTGGAGTGTTGTAGCATAGTTTCTTGTTGCATCCTAAGTGCTATGATGATGTTAATCGCAGATTTGCATCATTCTTGTTTTGCTTGTCTTTTGCAAACTATGCATCCGTTTCCGGTGATCCTTATATCAATTTTGACCGAAATCACTCACTCTTTCCAGCGGCATACTTGGTTTGCCAAGTTGATTCCTTGATCATCCTTTCTCTTCCGGAGTACCCATATGCATTACACGTCATACCTTGCATTCCATGCCATGTCTTGCATCATGTTGCTTGTGCATTGCACCGTGATTGATTGTTGTTCCGTTGCTTGTGTTCTTGCCTTGGGTACAGCCAGGAGACAAATTCATGAACGAGGAACTTGTTGAGTACGCTAACGAGGATCAAGCTTTCGACAACTCTGAGAACTTTGCAGGCAAGATGACCATTACTCTCGATATCACTTCTATCTTTGCTTGCTAGTTGTTCGTTCTATCGCTACGTCGCGCTACCTACCACTTGTTTATCATGCCTCCCATATTGCCATGTCAAGCCTCTAACCCACCTTCCTAGCAAACCTTTGTTTGGATAAGTTACCGCTTTTTCTCAGCCCCTCTTATAGTGTTCCTAGTTGCAGGTGCCTTGCAGGTTGTTCCATGTTGGAACATGGATATGGTGGGATATCACAATATCTCTTATTTAATTATTGCATCTATATATCTAGCAAAGGGTGGAAGGCTTGGACTTTTGCTCGGTGTTTTGTTCCACTCTTGCCGCCCTAGTTTCTGTCATACCGATGTTATGTTCCTTGATTTTGTGTTCCTTACGCGGTTGGGGTTATGGGACCCTCTTGATAGTTCGCTTTGAGTAAAACTCCTCCAGCAAGGCCGAACATTGGCTTTTCATTTTCCTAACAACCTAAGCCTTTTCCCCTTGGGAGCAGCTAACCTGAGGGTCACCTTTATTTTAACACCCCCCCCCCCGGCCAGTGCTCCTCTCAGTGTTGGCCCGAACTGGGCGATGTCCGGTGCCCCCTGGGCAACCAGGGTCTCAGCTAACCCCACGTCTTGCCCATCCAGTGTGCCCTGAGAACGAGATGCTTGCAACTCCTATCAGGATTTTTCGGCACATCAGGCGGTCTTGCTGGTCTTGTTTTACCATTGTCGAAATGTCTTGTAACTGGGATTCCGAGACTGATCGGGTCTTTTCGGGAGAAGGAATATCCTTCATTGATCGTGAGAGCTTGTGAAGGGCTAAGTTGGGACACCCCTGCAGGGTATAAACTTTCGAGAGTCGTGACCATGGTTATGTGGCAGATGGGAATTTGTTAATATCCGATTGTAGAGAACTTGACACTTGACTTAATTAAAATGATTCAACTGTGTGTGCAGCCGTGATGGTCTCTTTTCGGCGGGGTCCGTGAAGTGAACACGGTTTGGGTTATGTTTGAACGTAAGTAGTTCAGGATCACTTCTAGCTTCACGTCTGTGGTGCAGCTTCTCATCTCACTCTTATTTGTGTTTGTTAGCCACCGTATTTTCTTAGCGCTTGCTGCAACTCCACCTCATTACCTTATCCTACCCATAAGCTTAAATAGTCTTGATCTTGCGGATTTTGAGATTGATGTGTCCTTGTGACTCACAGATACTACTAAAACAGTTGCAGGTGCCAATGATGCCAGTGTAGGTGATGCTATCGAACTCAAGTGGGAGTTCGACGAGGACCTTGGTCGTTACTATGTTTCATTTCCTGATGATCAGTAGTGGAGCCCAGTTGGGACTATCGGGGATCTAGTAGTTGGGTTTATCTTCTTTTCATTTGGTTTGTCCGTAGTCGGACTGTGTGTGTATTTTGGATGATGTATGAACTTATTTAAGTATTTGTGTGACGTGGCGATTGTAAGCCAACTCTCTTTATCCCTTTCTTGTTCATTACATGGGATTGTGTGAAGATGACCCTTCTTGCGACAACCACAATGCGATTATGCCTCTAAGTCATGCCTCGACATGTGGGAGATATAGCCGCATCGTGGGCGTTACATGGCAGTGATTGAAGAACACTGTCAATGACACTATCATCAGGAAGATTAACTCCCAGCTGAGTCAAGTGGTTGTGGTATCCACACATTCTAAGTATGTGTTCACTAACAGAACTATTCTCCTCCATTTTGCAGCTATAGAACTTGTTGGAGACTTCATATCTCTCAACTCGAGCATTTGCTTGAAATATTAACTTCAACTCTTGGAACATCTCATATGCTCCATGACGTTCAAAACGTCTTTGAAGTCCTGATTCTAAGCTGTAAAGCATGGCACACTAAACTATCGAGTAGTCATCAGCTTTGCTCTACCAGACGTTCATAACGTCCGGAGTTGCTCCTGCAGCAGGTGAGGGGGTCCTGGTGCATTCATTGAGAGTTCCTCTATGCCATCGCCAGAAGGAAGGATGTCTCATCTCGTCTTTAAAGATGGTACTACTGTCGGGGGAACTTTGGTTGTCGGCCAACCTCTCCGACTAGGCGGTTTCATCATGATCGCCTGTTCGGTCGCCGCACCGACGATGACTTCTCGGGTCATCGAAAACAGCCTCCATGTCAAATCGGCACTCACCGAACAGATGGATCCAATGGAGCTCGCCTCCTTAAACGAGCTCTTGGGTCGCATCGCCGCCTTGGGAGTCGCTACGGACTATGGTCGGATTGGGCTTAAACCCGATCAAAGGAAGATTAACTCTCCACCGGTCACCCATCATGTTGAAGTTGTGGAGGAACAATGCGGTGACCTTTCCTCCATCTTGAGGACCAACTATGTCCGGATTCCCGAGCTCTCTAAGCCAGACGCCCGTTCGCAGGAGGACAACACCCGATCCCTGAACTTAGAGTCAGGCAGCGGGCCAGGATTATCGGGTCACACCCCGGAACCGGAACCTCCAAAATTGGAAATTCCTCGGCCCCTGGATCCCAGATCAGGTGAGGGTTCGGATTCAATTCCACCCACCCACCCAAACATAAGCGATCTTTCCCACATCAGGCAAGAGCCCTAGGAAACAGTACATCACTATTGGGCCAGATTCCTCCTTGCGATGAACAAGGTTAAGGACTGTCGCGAGGAAGAAGCAATCCTATTTTTCTGCAATAATTGCATGGACAAGGGAATCCTTAACGCCATAAATCGTCGTGAGATAACACGCTTCGCTGACTTGGCGTCCATAGTACGAAAGTACTGTGCGATGGAAAGTGCCTGGAGAACCGAAATAAACTTTTGGGATAATTCGTCCTTGAATACAAACCCAGTCCAAAACAAAAGGGTGCATTATCACAATACACCCGGGTCAACCACCAAAAAGCAAAAACCCTCTACAGGGTACGGAACCGTACTAGAGGGATGGCTTCACGGACCATGCAAAATTCATAGTACAGCGGATACAATACCAACGCACAGCCTCAGAGCATGTTGGATACTCCGGCAGGTGGCCAAAAGTGGTGAGGATCTTCTTCTCCCAAATACCATAGAGTACCATCCCATGGATAACAATACGGTGTTAACGGTCTTCGAGACCTTCACATCAAATAATAGGCGCAAGCGAACACTCCGCAGCATGGCCGAAATCTGCCATGTAGCAGCAATAAATCCATGGAGTGACACGGCTATTACCTTCAATGCCAGTGACAAACCTAAATTCCGAACAGCCCGAGCACCAGCTGCACTGGTCCTCAGTCCAATCGTGGACGGCTTTCGACTCACCAAAGTACTCATGGACGGCGGTAGCGGATTAAACCTCATCTATGAGGAAACGCTTCAAAAGATGGAAATAGACTGGAACCGCATTGAGCAAAGTAGCACAACCTTTAGAGAAATCATCCCCAGTCGGGAAGCACGCTGCGCTGGGAAAATCACACTAGATGTGGTATTCGGCACGCCGGATAATTACAGGTCCGAAGAAATTACATTCCAAGTGGCCCCGTTCAGTAGTGGTTATCACGCTCTTTTAGGACGGGAGGCGTTCACAATCTTCCAAGCCGTACACCATTACGGGTACATGAAGCTCAAAATGCCCGGGCCCAACGGAATCATCACTCTCGCTAGTGATCCGGACACAGCACTCCGCGCCGAAAACAAAACAGCCGCACTGGCCCTTGAGGCATTACCCGAAGCCCTCTCGGCCGAGGAATTAACCACGCTACGCTCCACAATGGACAGGGACGACGTGATACTCGACAAGAGATCCAAGTCCACCTCTTTTAAACTAGCGGATGAAATAGTCAAATTCCAAGTCCACCCAACCGACCCTACAAAAACAGCCTCCATCGGGGCACAGTTAAACCCCGCTGTGGACGCCGCACTACGAGAGTTCCTGCGCAAGAACTGGGACATATTCGCCTGGCATCCCTCAGACATGCCAGGAATCCTATGCAGGTTGGCCGAGCATAGCCTCAATATCCTAAAGGGATTCAAGCCGGTCAAGCAAGCTCTTCAGTGTTTCTCCGAATCTAAGAGACAGGCCATGGGAGAGGAACTAGCCAAGTTATTGGAGGCCGGATTCATCAGAGAAATAAAACACCCAGACTGGCTAGCAAACCTGGTGATGGTACCAAAGAACGACAAATCCTGGCGCCTTTGTGTCGTTTTCAAAGACCTCAATAAAGCTTGCCCAAAGGATCCCTTCCCCCTCCCACGCATCGATCAAATCATTGATGCTACCGCAGGACACGAGTCATTGTGTTTCCTCGACGCATACTCCGGTTACCACCAAATCAAGATGGCGGAGTCCGACCAAGCCACAACGGCATTCATCACACCATACGGCCCCTTCTGTTTTAACACAATGCCTTTTGGGCTCAAAAACGCCGGCGCAACATATCAGCGCATGATTCAGACATGTCTGGAGAAACAAATCAGAAAAACATTAGAGGCATACGTAGACGATGTGGTCGTCAAAACCAAACACGTGGACTCTTTGATAGACGACTTGAGGCTCACATTTGACAACCTCCAAACATACGACATCAAGCTCAATCCGGAAAAATGCGTTTTCGATGTACCAGCCGGAAAGCTCCTGGGTTTCATTGTCTCCAGTAGAGGTATTGAAGCTAATCCGGCCAAAATCCAAGCTTTGTCACAGTTGGCTACCCCAACAGACCTCAAACAAATCCAGAAGTTAACTAGATGCGTGGCGGCTCTAAGCCGCTTTATCTCCCGCTTAGGAGAAAAGGCTTTACCCCTTTATCGCCTCCTTCGGCGCACCGAACACTTCGAGTGGACGGACGCGGCCACAGCTGGAGTGGAAGAAATAAAGGCCATTTTGGCAACCAACCCAATCCTGGCTGTGCCAAACATCGGCGAACCAATGTTGTTGTACATTGCGGCAACTCATCAAGTTGTCAGCGCAGTACTCGTCATCAAACGAGAAGCAGACGGACACAAATTCCCTCTTCAAAATCCGGTATACTATGTATCCACTGTCCTCACTCCATGCAAATCATGGTACCCACATTATCAAAAGATAGCCTATGCGGTATTCATGGCATCCCGGAAGTTGCGACACTACTTTCAAGAGTGTTCGATTATAGTAGCCTCGGAAGTGCCACTTAATGATATTATAAAAAACCGCGACGCTACGGGCCGGATTGTCAAATGGGCCATTGAGCTCCTCCCGTTCGACATAACATACAAACCTCGACGAGCCATCAAGTCGCAAGTACTGGCCGACTTTGTCGCCGAATGGACGGAGGCCGAACTCCCTAAAGAGTACGGCGCATACTCTAATTGGATCATGCACTTCGACGGTTCTAAAATGTTGGCTGGTCTAGGGGCTGGCGTCGTCCTAACGTCCCCAACCGGAGATACCGTTCAGTACGTGCTGCAAATATTGTATACAGACTCCAACAATGCAGTCGAATACGAAGCTCTGTTGCATGGTCTTCGGATGGTAGTCTCCATGGGCATTCAATGTTTGGAGGTGCGTGGGGATTCAAACCTCGCAATATCCCAAATAAATGGAGACTTTGACGCCAAGGATCCAAAAATGGCGGCCTATCAAAACGCCGTCCTAAAAATGTCAGCTCGGTTCGAGGGGCTCAAATTTCACCATGTGGCTCGGGAAAACAATCAGGCGGCGGATATCCTCGCCTGCATCGGCGCAGAACGCGATGCAGTCCCCCCCCCCCCCCCAACATATTTTTGGAAAGGCTGTTTAAACCATGCATAGTATGGGAGGGGGACACTGGTAATAACAGTCTGAACTGGGCCAAAATACCTGATACCGAACTCTCTGACACAATCGGAGGCTCCGTCACCGAAATAACACCTTCAGCCCATGAAATAATTGCCATTATTGCCCCGTGGACTGAACCATTCCTGGCCTACCTAACTAGACAGGAACTTCCGGAGGACCAAAATGAGGCACGCTGCATAGTGCGGCGATCCAAGGCCTACAGGGTCCATGAGGGAGAATTGTACAAAAAAAGTACTACCGGAGTCCTTCAAAGGTGCATCTCCGAAGTGGAAGGGCGGAATCTTTTGGCGAAATTCACGCCGGACTCGGTGGTCATCACACCGCAGCCCGGGCTCTTGTAGGCAAGGCCTTCCGTACAAGATTCTATTGGCCAACAGCCCGGGCAGATGCACAGGACTTGGTCCAACGTTGCGCCGGCTGCCAGCTCTTTGCAAATCAAAGCCACATGCCACCCACCACCCTCCAAACAATCCCCATTACATGGCCCTTTGCGGTCTGGGGGCTTGACATGGTTGGACCCCTTAAAGGGGGAACCCACAAGAAAAAATACTTATTGGTCATGGTGGATAAATTCACCAAATGGATAGAGGCCAAACCTGTTAAAACAGCCGAATCTGGACCAGTGATAGACTTCATATCCGGGGTTGTACACCATTATGGCGTCCCCCACAGCATCATCACTGATAATGGCATGAACTTCCCGGCCGACGAGGTAAAACTCTGGTGCAGCAAAATGGGCATCAAGCTCGATTACGCTTCAGTCTATCACCCACAAACCAACGGTCAAGTCGAGCGAGCAAACGGTCTTATAATGAGCGGCATTAAACCCAGATTAGTACGCTCCTTAACGGAGTCTAACACGCACTGGGTAGAGGAGCTCGACTCCGTACTCTGGGGGCTGCGGACCACGCCAAAGTTTAGTACCGGATATACACCCTTCTTTATGGTGTACATCGCAGAGGCAGTCTTGCCCTGTGACATAATTCATGACTCACCTCGAGTGCGCATGTACGAAGAAAGAGAAGCCGAGCTCGATCGGCAGGATAGTCTAGACACCCTGGAAGAGGAACGCAACGTAGCCAAAGCCCGTTCCGCATTTTATCAGCAATAGGCTCGTAGATACCAAAGAAGAGAAGTGCGGGCCAAAACTTATAACATTGGCGAACTAGTTCTATGCCTGCCGGATAAGAAAAAGAACAAGCTCGAGCCCAAATGGGAAGGTCCTTCCATTATTGACCAAGTTCTGACCGGTGGAGCGTACCGACTGCGGGATGCATTGACTAGTTGACTCGAGCCGAACCCATGGAATGCAGCCAGGCTTCAAAGATTCTACGCCTAGCACCAGACTCTATGTTAGTCCCCTCCCTTTGTCCATTTTCTGCATATACATCATCTGTCTTGCTTCCCTTTCTTTCTTTCTTTTATTATTTTTCTAGGCCTTCAAGGGTCACCTTGTGCCTCACTTGTACATTACAGATGCGCTAGCCGCACTCCTCATACCTGGCGGCTTCTTTCACAGAAGCTTAAATTATTTATTTGGGCCTCATGTCCAACACATGTGTTATACTTCCGCATGTACCTTTTTTCACCATTATATGCATCGATATGACTTAAGTTTTGGCCAAGCTGGGTTGCCTGGCTCTTGTATTTATGCCCTACATTCTCGTTAATTCGGCTAGGGCATAAGGGGAGCACCTCTGCGATTGTTACTGCCGGGTCAGCCGGATGTGTACCTCAGACTGGGTGAAGCCGAAAGCTAGCGTTCTTAAGGGAATATTCGGTCGGTGAACAAAAGATGATTTTTATTTATTGTCCATATCTGCCCCCAGATGTTTTTTTGCGTTTCCTATCGCAGTCCAGACATGCACTTTAGGGCATGCTTACCCAGGGAAAGGAACCCTTAACGGAACTATTCTCCCTGGAAGATGTTTCTTACTACCCATGTAATATAACATAACTAGTTGGGCATTTGTCTGATAAAGCACTAATGACCCCTACGCCTGGTCTCCACGCATACCCCGGTTTTATATAACTGAGAGGGTATTCAGATTCACTCCGGACTATCGGGCCCGGAGGTTGAAGCGAAAAGGTCCGCAATGACAAATGATCTACAATCCGGCTAGAAGGCATTATACATGTTGCTTTAATTACATAGTCATGCAGACTGACTAAATTCCTCCTCCATGCCATCCAACAGGCGGTCTAGCTTACAATCCTGTTGGGAATACTTCCTGGCTAATTCTACTTGCCCATAAACTAAGCTAACGGGGATCTCTTTTCCGTCGGGCCCCACAGGTCCGACCTCGGCCATGTGATTTGGGTCTGCCTTGGTATACCGCGTCTTCACCATGGCCCAGGCTTCTCTGGCACCCTGTTGGCAGGCTGATATCTTCCATAATCGGAAGCGCTGTCGTGCTCCCTTCAGCTTCTCCGCAAGCTCTACAACGCCTTCTGGCAAGGAGACGGACGGCCACAAGGCCTGGGCAACACCCTGCATCACCTGCCAAACTTGTTCGTGCAGATGTGACAGCTCGGACAGAAGATCACCCACAGACCCGGGCATTGCCTCCATGGGACAACCCGTCAGCATACCTACAGACATAACGCTGTTAGTCAGCTTCTTCGCCGAACTCCTTTAAAAGGATTCGTTCAAACACTTACTGAGAATGCCGCGCCGAAGCCCCTTATTCTCCTTCTCGGAGTCCGCAAGATAGCCCCGAACGTCTTTTAGTTCTACGTTCAGCTTAAAATTGGCGTCTTGGAGATTGTTTTTCTCCCGCATAACCTCAGTCAGCATGTGTTTGCCAGCCTCTAGCTGTCGCATAACATGCTGGTCCCCCGGATTTTCTCTGGATTCATCTGCAAAATCAATTGTTAGATCTGCAGACACGCTGCACACTATATGGTAACCATCATTCTTTAAAGTAAATGTTACCAGCGGGAGGCTTTTTCTGTTCCTGCAATGTGGCAAGAGTGGCCCGCAGTTGGGTCTTGCATTCCTCCAGCTCCTGGGACAGCCTAGTATTCTTCTCTGTAAGAACCTGCACATCAAAGATGATCCTTAAATCAGTTCTGCTAACTGTTTCAAGTCTCAGGGGCTACTGATACATATAAATCGCCAGATTTACTCACCCGTACATCCTTTACATACTGATCCGTGGCTCTGGCTAGACCATCTTGAGCAGCACGGAGGTACGCCTCTCCAGAATTGAAGGCGTCGAACGCCTCTGGTGAGAAACAAGCATCGCGGAGTACGGCCCGGCGGCGCCTATGATTCATGGCGCTTTCCACTTCTGAGTTTTTAGCGGATAATCTATCTGCATCCTCTGTAGGGGGATTATCCGGTGCCTGCCCCATATCGGCTTCCACCTCCATGTCCGGTCCTGGCGCCCGACTGGTGGAAGCTTGATTGGCAGCATCGCCGGACATATTCCGGCGAGCGTTTTTTCTGTTAAAGAAACACGGGCGTCATTACATTCTGAGAAAGACGACAACCACGGAGCGGAGTTTTTCCTATACCTTTGCACCGGCGTCTCCGTCCTAACCGCCTTCCTTTTTGGCCTACCCGGCCTCGGTGCCTCTTGTTGGCGAGTTGCTGCAGGTTCGGCAGGGCGTCCCGAATGCCTTCCCTGTAAAAGATGCCATGTGTATATGGTGGGTGAAGTGCCTAAAAGGGGATCCTAGTTTTGGAGTTGGGACTTTTTGATTTTTCTTACCTGCGATGCAGGGAGTAGTCCAGGATAGTCGGTCGTAATGGCCACCGGGGCATCGTCCAGCTTAACTGATAGAACTGCTGGTCTATCAGTTCCACAGAGATAACCAGATCTTCTTCAAGTCCGGAATCAAGGGCCTGGTCAGGGTCCTCTGGTTGTGGAGAAGGGCTGCTGACCTCCTTTATGGCTTTTCGCAGTTCCTGCCGCAAAGTGGCAAGGTGAATACTTACGACTAAGAATGCGGGAAAAGTGGGGGCAGGGAGATATAACTTTCCCGGCTTGGAGGATTGTACATGGAGAATCCATCTCGTGGCTTGATGCGGGTGAACTCCTCTTCCTCGCCCTTGAACAGTTCGGACAGAATTTTTGCTGGAGCGGCAGCATTGTCCGGACCCTTATGCCCGCAGCGGGTGGCGTCATCCTTCCCGTTATAACACCACAAGGGGTGCCCACGATATTGAAGTGGCTGCACTCCCCGCATTATGCAAATCGACATAACTTCGATTATTGTCAATCCTGATTGAGCCAGTGCTTTGATCCGGTTCATCAGATAGAGGACTTCTCCGTTGTCTTCCGCCTGGGGGCTCCGGGGGCGCCAACTACGGTGCTTCTTCAAAGGAGCATTGTTGTACTCAGGAAGATCCTGCCGAACAGGGTCCGAAAGGGGGACGTCCTCCATATAAAACCATTCTGAAGGCCAGTCTTTGGATGGCTTCTTCGGGGTACCGGACAGGTATCCCGTATCTGCGATGCGCCATATTTCGGCTCCGCCCACTCGATAAAGTGATTCCCTCTGTGTGCGAGGGACAAGGCAGAATAGCCTTTTCCACAGCTTGAAGTGAGCCTCGCAGCCCAGGAACAACTCGCAGAGAGCAACATAGCCGGCGATATGTAGAATGGAGGCAGGGGTGAGATTGTGTAATTGGA
Source organism: Triticum aestivum (assembly GCF_018294505.1). NCBI lineage: Eukaryota > Viridiplantae > Streptophyta > Magnoliopsida > Poales > Poaceae > Triticum > Triticum aestivum. The sequence continues at coordinate 174,241,450 of NC_057794.1, read as the reverse complement.
GGATGTAGAACTCCAGGAGCCTACGGAGGAACGGATGAATTGGAAATCCGAGTCCCCTTAGTAAATAAGGAACAAGGCAGACCCGTTCCCCCATGGAGGGACAAGGATAGCTCTCCGCTTGCGCCCCGCCATTGTAGGTGGCAAGCCCGGCTCGAACGGGCACCATATACGCCGGAGGGAGAAATCCCTTAGTCTGCAGCTCAACTAATTGACTGTGCGGGACTCAACACCTCTCCCAATCACCGGGCATAGGGCTATGGGGGCGGGAGGAGGAGCTACGGGGGTCGGCCATGCTGGAATGGATCTTTCTGGAACGCGCTCTGATGAATTCTCACTGGGGGAGGGTGGTATGGATCGGATCTAAGAATCCCCATTCCTTTAATAGACAATTTATTTATCTGGCTAGGGGGTGAAGGTAAAAACGCCCTGTGCCTCGTATTCATTCGACGCGTGGGAGAAAGCCCTTATTGGGCAGAGACGCCAAGAGGTTCAACATTTATGGAGCCAGACACTGCTTATGAATACTTGAAAGTTGGAGAAGAACCCGCCTTGCAATGCCGAAGACAACACTGCGCGCCGGACTCATCGTCATTGAAGCCTGGTTCGAGGGCCACTGTCGATGACCTAACCGACATGCTCGACATCGACTCCGAAGACATCGACGGTATGGACGACGATGCAGGAGATGAACAGGAACCACTGCCCACAGGGCACTGGACGCCAACTTCATCACATGACGTATACATGGTGGACACACCTAAAGAAAACGACGACGAGGAACAGAAGGATGCAACGAAGGGTTGTCCCCTCGAGAAGCAGTCAAAGCGGTGGCGTAAGCGCCGCTCCAAATCCCACCTCGGCAGAAACAATGATCATACAGACCCAGCGTTAGAGCAGGGTGAACCATCGTCGGACCATGGCAACACGGAGAATCAAACCGAACAACCCGATTCTGTCAAAGATAATAGTCCGGATGACATCACACCGGACAGACACCCGGAGCAACAGAATGCCCGTCAAAGGCTCGTTGCCACCGCGAGGAGTCTAAAAAAGCAGAAGCAAAGGCTCAAGGCTGCGCAAGACACACTTAAAATTAGATGGAGTAAAGTACTCAACACAGCAGCGAAGTACGGCGATAATTGCCCCACCAAGAGCTACCCGAAGTGGAAGTTGCTACCTAAATTCGATGAGGAGGCCTTAGACCCCCCGCAACCAAAAATAAAAACGGCCACCTGGCCGGACAGACGACCTCACGGCCAACATAGAGCGGCAAACAACGCCGCACATAAGCCAATATGTGATCCACGCGAGGGCTCGCATCAAAAGGACGGCGCAACCAGATCCATCTATGGACCACGCAAGCGCGCTCCAACATACAACGCAACACAACAAACATCCGAACAACGCGGTACACCTAGATACAGGGGTGCCGCACACCCCCTATGTTTCACCGATGAGGTGATGGACCATGAATTTCCAGAGGGATTCAAACCCGTAAACATAGAGGCATACGACAAAACAATAGACCCTGGGGTCTGGATTGAGGACTATATCCTCCATATCCATATGGCTCGAGGAGATGATCTCCACGCCATCAAGTACTAACCCCTCAAGCTCAAAGGGCCAGCTCGGCACTGGCTTAAAAGCCTCCCAGAAAACTCCATTGGAAGCTGGGAAGAGCTCGAAGACGCTTTTCGGGCAAATTTTCAAGGGACTTATGTCCGACCTCCGGATGCGGACGATTTGAGTCATATAACTCAACAGCCCGGAGAGTTAGCCCAAAAGCTTTGGAACAGGTTTCTTACTAAAAAGAACCAAATAGTCGACTGTCCGGACAGCGAAGCCTTGGCAGCTTTTAAGCATAGCATCCGCGACGAATGGCTTGCCAGACACCTCGGCCAAGAAAAGCCGAGAACAATGGCGTCATTAACAAGCCTCATGACCCGCTTTTGCGCGGGTGAGGACAGCTGGCTAGCTAGATGCAGCACCAGCGACCCAAGTACATCCAAAGTTAGAGATGAAAACGGGAAATCACGACGCAGCAAAAATAATAAGCGCCAGAATAAAGAAGACAGCCCAAAGAGCATCGCGGTAAACACCGGATTCAGAAGCTCTTGGCTAAGTCAGCAAAAGCCGCCCTCTAAAGGCACCAGAGATGAACTGTCCAGCTTAAATCAAATACTGGACCAAATATGTCAGATCCATAGCACCCCTGGTAAACCCGCTAATCACATCCATAGAGAATGTTGGGTTTTCAAGCAGTCTGGCAAGCTCAACGCCGTACACAAGGGGCAGGATACACCAAGCGAAGACGAGGATGAGCCTCTCAAGCAAGACACTGGTGAACAAAAGAAATTTCCACCAGAAGTCAAAACAGTAAACGTGTTACATGTGATCAAGGGGAGAAACAAAGCGGCACTCCCAGAGAAATATGCGCAAGGGACTATCACCGCGGAGTCCTGCCACTGGTCGTCTCAATCGATCACCTTTGACCATTGGGATTACTCAGCAAGTATCTGGCATGCAGGACGGGCTGCCTTGGTATTAGACCCAATAATTGACGGATACCACTTCACACGAGTCCTGATGGATGGTGGCAGCAATCTAAACCTGATATATCAGGACACAATCCGCAAAATGGGGATAGACCCAACGAAAATTTGCCTCAGCAATACTACCATTAAAGGAGTAACGCCAGGCCCAGGGGCTCATTGCACGGGCTCCCTGCTACTAGAAGTTATACTCGGCTTCCCCGATAACTTCCGTAGCGAAAATTTAACCTTCCACATTGCTCCGTTCCAAAGTGGCTATCAAGCACTACTTGGACACGAAGCTTTCGCTCGCTTTAATGCAATACCGCATTACGCTTCCCTCACGCTTAAGATGCCCGGTCCACGTGGCATCATTACAGTAAATGGAAATATCGAGCGATCCCTGTGCACTGAGGAGGGTACGGCTACCTCGGCAGCCGCACACTAAAACGGCCTCACCAACTAAAGTATTCGATAGGTCGTCAAGACCACGGACACGGTTAGACGAGTCCGGCGCAGCTATATGTAATTCGTACAGGATTGATGGCCACACCCCTATCACAAATACAAGGGGCTCAACACGCGCAGACAAGTGGCAATTTTTACTCATCTTGAAATTTACATGGTTTCTTTAAAACCTACCTTTTTGCACGACAACTTTTCACCTAACTTCCTCTCTTTTACAGATGACCACCGTGCTACACCCATCCAGGATACGGCACAACGAAGACACAGGCGCAGACGTGCAGCAGGGACCCGTCCCAAGGATTCTTTTTAGATTAAGACCCTACATCAACCTTTTTTATTATCTCTTGTTGATATACATCCCTCGGATTCTCAGTATAATTGAGAAGGATGCTGGCATCTTGGCATGTGGCCACGTCAGAATAATGCACGTACCTGGACACCAGGGGCTTCTTACAAAGGGCACTGTTTAGGCCCGGTTTATGCCATAAAGACCGAATACTTTAGGGAGTGTTCGGCGTCACAAGTTTGGCCTTATATGCATCATCTCCGAATCATGTCTTTGGTCAAATGTTGGGTTTGCCCAGATCCTATGTTTTGGTACCTTACGTTCCGCTCTATCGGCTAAGGTAGCACTAGGAGAACTACTACGATTGTGCCCCGGGTCATCCGGACGAGCGCCTCAGTAGAGAAAGCCGAAAACTGACTGTCATGATATAGCGTGAGACTGGTCAACCACTCAATGACCTATCAGAATGTAAGAATTCCTCCACCTTAACGAAGGGCCGTTTCCCGGCCAGGCATGTACGCACCCCGAATTCAGGAGAGTGCGGAGCCACCAGGGGCTATATAGTAGCCCCACCGTCAAACTCCTATGGCTAAGTGAAAGTGTTAAAGCATTATAGTCTGGTTGCCTCGTTCGCTGCGCTATCACCTCCTTAATAGGGCCAAGACGTTGGGTTAAGTGTGAACACGCGTCTTCTGCGAACACCTCCGCATTATATGTGTGGGGGCTGAAGCCGACGACTACAATCTTTCAGGTTATACACATGTATACATAAACGGCCGCACAGGAGGCATCATATTACTTTCAGGAAAAAGTATAAACATAGCCCTAATAAATTTCATAAAAACATTGTGTTTACAATGGGAATACATGTCACTCAAACATAATATTCTTCGAGCATTGGGCCTCTATCAAACGAGCACCCTCGAGAACCTCCTCGAAATAGTGCTCGGCATCCACTCGGCCTATGGCCGAACCCTGTGCCGCAACAGTGGTAGCATCCATCTTCGCCCAGTATGCTTTAACACGGGCAAGGGACATCCGCAAGCCTTCTATGCATGCCGACCTCTTCATCGCATTGATGCGCGGCACCGCACCAAGGAACTACTGCACTAAGCTGAAATAGCTATTCAGCTTCGGCTTCTCCGGCCACAGTCGATCCACGACAGACATCATGGCGAGTCCGGACAACCTATTGAGTTCATCCCATTCGGCTAGCTGATCAGTCAATGGAAGCAGACGCTCTGGAACGTTAAATTGCGACCAGAACAGCTTGTCCACTTCACGATCTGTTTGATCTCGGAAGTATTTGGCCGCATCGACAGCGCTCGCCGCCAAGTCCATATATGTGTCTGCCGAACTCCATAGCCGATCCAGTGGGGCATACCGTGGATCTCCGAACTCCCTCCGTAGCATGAAGGGCTTCCCAGCCACAATATCCCTGGCTTCACGCAGCTCCCCTTCTTCGCTCTCATAGAAGAGCGGGTGTCTTTGGTCGTCATCGTGGCCTTTTCAGGTCCGTCGCCTTCACTCGGTTTTCTTCTTCAAGGAACTGGCAAAGGTCGGCAGTATATTTTAACTTTACAGCCATCTTGGCCATTTTCTCTTTGCTCTCGCAATGCGCGGCCTTCTCATCCCTCAACTCTTCAGCCGCCTTCAAAGCAGCCGCATTGCTCCTCCTTGCTTGTTCTTTGTCTCGGGCAAGTTCCGCCCGAAGGGTCTCCACGGTGGCAGCTCCATCTGTAGTCACAACATATTAAAGATACTGGCATCATGCTGCTCTTACTATGTGACATTCACCAGAAAGCATTACTTACCCTGTGCCTCATCAAGCCGCTTGTTAACAAGCACGATGTCGGCATCTGCCGCATCCAGTTGCCGCTTTAGTTCGGCAAACTCATTAGTCCGGCTAGCCACCGGAGTTTCCATCACCTGCACATAAAGGCGGTTTGGTTACTACCTGGGACTATGATCCTCTGTTCGCCGCCATTCTCGACGACAACCAGAGTCTCAGGGGCTACTATCTACACAGGGCACACCTAAAAATGTGCGGTACTATCAAAAAGTATCACGTACCTCAAAGCCTGTCAGTAGACTCATAAAGGCTTCATGCAATCCGCTTTCGGCGGACGAAATTCTTTCCATCACCGTACCCATTAATGTACGGTGTTCTTCTGAGATGGCCGCTCGCTCCAACAGCTCCCTCAGTACGTCCGACCGCATACCAGACGGTGTCGGACTCTTTTGTTTGCTCTCTTCAAGAGCCGGACGCTGAGGACTTCGGGTGACTAAAGGATTATCTTCTGGCCTCACCGGATCCGGAGAGGCCCTCCGTGATGACACTTCAAGGTCGCCCGCTTCTTGAGCGGGGGAGTCCGGGGGAGGCGTTTCGCTCTCCATCATCTCCGGAAGAAGATCCCCCGAAGACGAGCTCTGCTGAGAAGGGCTAAGATCCAAACTGCAAGATAAATGCTTCGGTTATTTTCCTCAGAGGTAAAGTGGTATATCCTCACTATTAAAGCACTTTTTGATTACTTATGGCTCGTTAGAAGGCAGATCCACGCGTGGACTTTGTGCGGCAAGAGCACCCTCCAAGGCAGGACCCTCTGGTGGAGACTTCTTCTCCCGTTTGGAAACCTTGGTTTCCGGATCTTCAGGGGTAGTCCTCTTCCTTCCCCGGGGTGAGAGAATGCCAGATTCCTCCCCTTGGTTATCCTCCCTTGCGGAGGCGCCCGTTCCCTTGGTCGGAATGGGTAGCGGTGGAGGCCCGCTTTCTCCTCCTTTATTCCCCCCTTTATCTTCCTGAGAGGGCTCCGGGCAAGGTGCTAGCTCGAGCATCTTTTCCAGTACCGGATTCTCCAAGCCTTCCGGAAGGGGGGCCGAACACCGGATCATCTTCGCCTTTGTTATCCAGTCCTGGTCAAAGAGCGATTTCTCAGAATAACGTCATGATAAATGAAAGACGGTGTGTTCGGCTAGAGGATAACTTACTTGGTCGGCGATGCGGTTGCTGCTCAGGCCCACGTCCTTGGTAGTATCCGGACACTCTATCTGGGGTCCGAAGAATGATCTATACATCTCCTCGTGCGTCAGGCCGAGGAAATTCTGAATAGCGCACGGTCCTTCTGGGTTGAACTCCCACATGCGAAGGGGCCGGCGTTTGCATGGCTGGATTCGTCGAACCAGCATGACTTGCATCACCATAATCAAACTAAAATCTCCTTCGAAGAGATCTTGAATGCGGCTCTGCAGTACAGGCACGTCCTTGGCTGGACCCCAGCTCAGCCCTCTGCTAATCCATGACATCAGTTGTGGTGGAGGGCCTGAGCGGAAAGCAGGGGCAGCCGCCCACTTGGCACTTCTGGGAGCTGTGATGTAAAACCACTCCCGTTGCCATAATCCGGACACCTCTGGAATAGAACCCTTTGGCCATGGAGCTCTAGCGATCTTGCTTATTAATGCGCCTCCGCACGCTACATGCTGCCCCTCGACCATCTTCGGCTTCACGTCAAAGGTCTTGAGCCACAGGCCGAAGTGAGGGGTAATGCGGAGGAAAGCCTCACATACAACAATAAATGCTGAGATGTGGAGAAAGGAGTCCGGGGCTAGATCGTGGAAATCTAGCATGTAATAAAACATCAGCCCCCTAATGAAGGGATCCAAAGTGAGGCCTAGACCTCGAAGGAAGTGGGAGATGAACACGGCATCTTCATTGGGTTCAGGAGTAGGGACAACCTGCCCTCGGGCGGGCAGCCGATGCGAAACCTCAGCGGTCAGGTATCTGGCCTCCCTCAACTTCTTGATATCTTCTTCCGTAACGGAGGAGGGCATCCACCGGCCTTGAAGGCTAGATCCGAACATGATTGAAGGTCCGGAGCACCTGACATGGGCTTTGGGTGTTAGAACTCGAGGCGGGGAAAGGATTTGATTGAGCACGGGAGGGAAAAAGTAAAAGCCTTGTCCCTTTATAAAGAGGGGGAATATCAAGCGTCCTCTCCGTAGCCGTTTGGGACTTGCCTATAATCTAGGAGTCCTAGATACGGTTGGGTTACCCATGACTGTATTGATGAGAATCCCGTAATTAGGGGAACACGATCTCTGCTTTGACAAGACGTGTCAAGAAACCGCCTCGCGTTATGTGTGGAGCTGGTCGAAGAAAAACGGATCGAATAATTACCGGGCCATGGCATAATGTCGTGTTGCCGAAACATGTCAGCAGATTAGATTTGTGGAAATATTATTCTCTCTACGGTGGTATGTGGAACTTATTTTGCAGGGTCGGACACTATCCTTGTATTCCAATTCTTCCGTGATGTATTCGGAGGAGGAACCCGCCTTGCAATGTTGAAGACAATACTGCACGCCGGACTCATCGTCATTGAAGCCTGGTTCAGGGGCTACTGAGGGAGTCCTAGATTAGGGGGTCTCCAGACAGCCGGACTATATTCTTTGGCCGGACTGTTAGACTATGAAGATACAAGATTGAAGACTTCGTCTTGTGTCCGGATGGGACTCTACTTGGCGTGGAAGGCAAGCTAGGCAATACGGATATGCATATCTCCTCCTTTGTAACCGAACTTGTGTAACCCTAGCCCTCTCCGGTGTCTATATAAACTGGAGGGTTTTAGTCCGTAGGACAACACACAATCATACCATAGGCTAGCTTCTACGGTTTTGCCTCTCTGATCTCGTGGTAGATCTACTCTTGTACTACCCATATCATCAATATTAATCAAGAAGGATGTAGGGTTTTACCTCCATCAAGAGGGCCCGAACCTGGGTAAAACTTCGTGTCCCCTGCCTCCTGTTACCATCCGCCTAGATGCACAGTTCGGGACCCCCTACCCGAGATCCGTCGGTTTTGACACCGACAGTGGGTCTTGCACCTAGCGGTGCTTCCAGGACTTAATTCTTCTGTGCAGCAATGAGGATAATCCTCAAGTTACTGACCCAGTCCGTGTAGTTGCTACCATCATCTTTCAACTTAGCTTTCTCTAGGAATGCATTAAAATTCAAGGGAACGGTAGCACGGGCCATACATCTACAACACATAGACATGCAAATACTATCAGGTACCAAGTTCATGATAAATTAATGTTCAATTAATCATATTACTTAAGAACTCCCACTTAGATAGACATCCCTCTAGTCATCTAAATGATCACGTGATCCATATCAACTAAACCATGTCCGATCATCACGTGAGATGCAGTAGTTTTCAATGGTGAACATCACTATGTTGATCATATCTACTATATGATTCACGTTCGACCTTTCGGTCTCAGTGTTCCGAGGCCATATCAGCATATGCTAGGCTCGTCAAGTTTAACCCGCGTATTCTGCATGTGCAAAACTAGCTTACACCCATTGTATGTGAACGTAGAGCTTATCACACCCGATCATCACGTGGTGTCTCGGCACAACGAACTGTAGCAATGGTGCATACTCAGGGAGAACACTTGTACCTTGAAATTTAGTGAGGGGTCATCTTATAATGCTACCGCTGTACTAAGCAAAATAAGATGCATAAAAGATAAACATCACATGCAATCAAAATATGTGACATGATATGGCCATCATCATCTTGTGCCTTTGATCTCCATCTCCAAAGCACCGTCATGATTTTCATCATCACCGGCTTGACACCATGATCTCCATCGTAGCATCATTGTCGTCTCGCCAACTATTGCTTCTACGACTATCGCTGCCGCTTAGTGATAAAGTAAAGCAATTACATGGCGATTGCATTTCATACAATAAAGAGACAACCATAAGGCTCCTGCCAGTTGCCGATAACTTTTACAAAACATGATCATCTCATACACCAATTTATATCTCATCATGTCTTGACCATATCATATCACAACATGCCCTACAAAAACAAGTTAGACGGCCTCTACTTTGTTGTTGCAAAGTTACTATCATGAATCTGTTCCTGTCATGCTCTATTTTTCTTGTGTGAAATTGTTCATAAAACTTATCATGTTTGCATGGGTGCTACCATATTTTCCAAGCATCTTTGGTTAAAGTTCAGTAAGGGAGTTTTCTTCTATGCTTTTAGTACTAGCACGCCATGCCTTTGTTTGCCAGGATATGTTCATGTAGCATGTTGTTTGCTAACTCTAAACATTGCTTCCTGATGTTGTTTTGGCATGTTTAGTATTTTCTCCAAGTCAGTGAAGCTGATAACATTTGCATTTTTGCCATGCTATTTTGAGCTTGTTCTAGTAAGTACTAGCAGGACCTTAGTGTTCATGATTTGTAGAGCTTCACCTGTACTTTATGGTCATGTGATTTGTTGCTATGTTGGAGTGATGTAGCATAGTTTCTTGTTGCATCCTAAGTGCTATGATGATGTTAATCGCAGATTTGCATCATTCTTGTTTTGCTTGTCTTTTGCAAACCGTGCATCCCTTTCTGGTGATCCTTATATCGATTTCGACCGAAATCACTCACTCTTTCCAACAGCATACTTGGTTTGCCAAGTTGATGCCTTGATCATCCTTTCCCTTCCGGAGTACCCATATGTATTGCACGTCATACCTTGCATTCCATGCCATGTCTTGCATCATGTTGCTTGTGCATTGCACCGTGATTGATTGTTGTTCCGTTGCTTGTGTTCTTGCCTTGGGTACAGCCAGGAGACGAGTTCGTGAACGAGTACCTGTTGAGTACGCTAACGAGGATCAAGCTTTCGACAACTCTGAGAACTTTCAAGGCAAGATGACCATTACCCTCGATATCACTTCTATCTTTGCTTGCTAGTTGTTTGTTCTATCGCTATGTCGCGCTACCTACCACTTGTTTATCATGCCTCCCATATTGCCATGTCAAGCCTCTAACCCACCTTCCTAGCAAACCGTTGTTTGGCTAAGTTACTGCTTTTGCTCAACCCCTCTTATAGCGTTGCTAGTTGTAAGTGCCTTGCAGGTTGTTCCATGTTGCAACATGGATATGGTGGGATATCACAATATCTCTTATTTAATTAATGCATCTATATACCTGGCAAAGGGTGGAAGGCTTGGCCTTTTTCTCGGTGTTTTCTTCTACTCTTGCCGCCCTAATTTTTGTCATACCGATGTTATGTTCCTTGATTTTGCGTTCCCTATGCGGTTGGGGTTATGGGACCCTCTTGATAGTTCGCTTTGAATAAAACTCCTCCAGCATGGCTGAACCTTGGTTTTACATTTGCCTAACAACCTAAGCCTTTTTCCCTTGGAAGCAGCTAACCCGAGGGTCATCTTTATTTTAACCCCCCCCCCCCCAGGCCAGTGCTCCTTTGAGTGTTGGTCTGAACTAGGCAATGTCCAGCGCCCCCTGGGCAACCAGGGTCTCAGCTAACCCGACGTCTTGCCCATCCAGTGTGCCCTGAGAACGAGATGCATGTGACTCCTATCGGGATTTGTCGGCACATCGGGCGGTCTTGCTGGTCTTGTTTTACCATTATTTAAATGTCTTGTGACTGGGATTCCGAGACTGGTCGGGTCTTTCTAGGAGAAGAAATATCCTTCGTTGATCGTGAGAGCTTGTGATGGGCTAAGTTGGGACACCCCTGCAGCGTATAAACTTTCCAGAGCCGTGCCCGCGGTTATGTGGCAGATGGGAATTTATTAATATCCGGTTGTAGAGAACTTGACACTTGACTTAATTAAAATGATTCAACCGCGTGTGTAGCCATGATGGTCTCTTTTTGGCGGAGTTCGTGAAGTGAACATGGTTTGGGTTATGTTTGAACGTAAGTAGTTCAGGATCACTTCTTGATCACTTCTAGCTTCACGTCCGTTGCGCAGCATCTCATCTCACTCTTATTTATGTATGTTAGCCACCATATTTGCTTAGCGCTTGCTGCAACTCCACCTCATTACCTTATCCTACCCATAAGCTTAAATAGTCTTGATGTTGCGGGTTTTGAGATTGCTGAGTCCTTGAGACTCACAGATACTACCAAAATAGTTGCAGGTGCCAATGATGCCAGTGCAGGTGATGCTACCGAACTCAAGTGGGAGTTTGACGAGGACCTTGGTCGTTACTATGTTTCTATTCCTGATGATTAGTAGTGGAGCCCACTTGGGACGATCGGGGATCTAGTAGTTGGGTTTCTCTTCTTTTCATTTGGCTTGTCTATAGTCGGACTATGTGTGTATTTTGGATGATGTGTGAACTTATTTAAGTATTTGTGTGACGTGGCGATTATAAGCCAACTCTCTTTATCCCTTTCTTGTTCATTACATGGGATTGTGTGAAGATGACCCTTCTTGCATCAAAACCACAATGCAGTTATGCCTCTAAGTCGTGCCTCGACATGTGGGAGATATAGCCGCATCATGGGCGTTACATGGCAGTGATTGAAGAACTCTGTTAATGACACTATCATCGGGAAGATTAACTCCCAGCTGAGTCAAGTGGTTGTGGTACCCACACATTCTGAGTATGTGTACACTGATAGAACTATTCTCCTCCATTTTGCAGCTATAGAACTTGTTGGAGACTTCATATCTCTCAACTCGAGCATTTGCTTGAAATATTAACTTCAACTCTTGGAACATCTCATATGCTCCATGATGTTCAAAACGTCTTTGAAGTCCTGATTCTAAGTTGTAAAGCATGGCACACTGAACTATCGAGTAATCATCAGCTTTGCTCTACCAGACGTTCATAACGTCCGGAGTTGCTCCTACAGCGGGTCTTGCACCTAGCGGTGCTTTCAGGACTTAATTCTTCTGTGCAGCAATGAGGATAATCCTCAAGTTAGTGACCCAGTCCGTGTAGTTGCTACCATCATCTTTCAACTTAGCTTTTCTAGGAACGCATTAAAATTCAAGGGAACGGTAGCACGGGCCATAGATCTACAACACATAGACATGCAAATACTATCAGGTACCAAGTTCATGATAAATTAAAATTCAATTAATCATATTATTTAAGAACTCCCACTTAGATAGACATTCCTCTAGTCATCTAAATGATAACGTGATCCATATCAACTAAACCATGTCCGATCATCATGTGAGATGCAGTAGTTTACAAATGGTGAACATCACTATGTTGATCATATCTACTATATGATTCACGTTCGACCTTTCGGTCGCAGTGTTCCGAGGCCATATCTGCATATGCTAGGCTCGTCAAGTTTAACCCGCGTATTCTGCATGTGCAAAACTGGCTTACACCTGCGGTATGTGAACGTAGAGCTTATCACACCCGATCATCACATGGTGTCTCGGCACGACAAACTGTAGTAATGGTGCATATTTAGGGAGAACACTTGTACCTTGAAATTTAGTGAGGGGTCATCTTATAATGCTACCGCTGTACTAAGCAAAATAAGATGCATAAAAGATAAACATCACATGTAATCAAAATATGTGACATGATATGGCCATCATCATCTTGTGCCTTTGATCTCCATCTCCAAAGCACCGTCATGATTTTCATCGTCACCGGCTTGACACCATGATCTCCATCGTAGCATCGTTGTCGTCTCGCCAACTATTGCTTCTATGACTATCGCTACCGCTTAGTGATAAAGTAAAGCAATTACATGGCGATTGCATTTCATACAATAAAGAGACAACCATAAGGCTCCTGCCAGTTGCCGATAACTTTTACAAAACATGATCATCTCATACAACAATTTATATCTCATCATGTCTTGACCATATCATATCACAACATGCCCTACAAAACAAGTTAGACGGCCTCTACTTTGTTGTTGCAAGTTTTATGTGGCTGCTACGGGCTTCTAGCAAGAACCGTTCTTACGTACGCATCAAAACCACAACGATTTTTCGTCAAGTGTGTCGTTTTAACCTTCAACAAGGATCGGCCATAGTCAAACTTGATTCAACTAAAGTTGGAGAAACAGACACCCGCCATCCACCTATGTGCGAAGCACGTCAGTAGAACCAGTCTCATGAACGCGGTCATGTAATGTCAGTCCGGGCCGCTTCATCCAACAATACCGCCGAATCTTTATGTCTCAACCATTTCGAGACTCCTCGTCATGTGTGTGATCTCATCCGGGACTCCGAACAAACTTCTGTTCATCAAAACACGAAACTCATAATACAAATAGTCATTGAACATTAAGCGTGCGGACCCTACAGTTTCGAGAACTATGTAGACATGACCGAGACACATCTCTGGTCAATAACCAATAGCGGAACCTTGATGCTCATATTGGCTCCTACATATTCTACAAATGTAACGCCCGGAGTCTGATGCGCCAGGTGTCTCCCAGTTATTCGCCATCATTGCGATGTCATTCGCTTGCGTGTTGCATTTTTTTCATGTCATCATGTGCATTGCATCATCATGTTCGTCTCTTGCATCTGGTATTTTTCTCCGTTGTTTGTTTCGGAATCCGGCACTCTCACACACACCCGTTGCACCTCTCAGATCTCGTTTCTTGAGCAAGAGAAAAACGTTCTCGGAATGGGCCGAGAGTTGACGAGTGGTCTTAGTATATCACCGGTAGACCTCCTATCAAATTTCGTTCCATTTGGAGGTCGTTTGATGCCCCAACGGTTAACCGTCGGACCCCACTCTCTTTGCGGCCCAACACCCCTTCACAACAGCCCACTAGCCCATCTAAACCCCCTCCATACTCTCCGTCGTTGGAACACGATCGTGCGGGCAAAAACCGCATCTCAATAGCCCTCTCCTACCTCCCTATGCCTATATAAACAGCCTCCCCCTCCAAAAATTCGAGTAAAAACCCTAGCTCTCTCCTCCTTGTGCCGCCGGACAAGTCCGTCCGCCGGCCCAAACCAATCAGAAGCCGCCACCTCACCTCCCTCGCCCCCACTTCGCCGCCGTGCGCCGCCGCCGTCGGCCACCACCTCCGCCCGCCACCGTGCGACGCGCGCCGCTGCCACCACCTCTCGCTTCGGCCACCGCACCTCCCTCGCTCGCCCTGCGCCAGCGACCATCGTTGCCAACCTCCGGCGAGCCCACCACCGCCGGACCCGTCCCCGTCCGGATCTGGTCAGGTGGACCAGATCCACCGGGATCCCAACCAAACACATCGCCTCCATGCCCGGATCCCTCCGTCCCGCTCGACCTCGTCCAATTTTTTGGAGGTTGATTTTTCACTAAGTCCCATATTTCCAACGATATGTGTGCATCTTCATCATGGCATAACTTTGTGCATGTGGCTCCGTTTTGCGTGTATGATATGTCAAATTGTTCATCTCTGAGTGCTCTAGATGATGGTGTAGTTTGTATGCATGTTACTATTGATATTGATGTCTTAATCATCGTTGCAAAAGTGCTAAATGTTATAACCTGCTGAAAATTGATGTAACTTGCTGATTTGTCTTTTTCATAGCATTTTGTGTGTTTATCTTTTGAGCATCATGTCAACATGTTTTAGGAGCATCTTCATGCCATCTTTACAGTGGTGCAATCCATGTAATTTTATGTGCCTTGTGGTGACTAGCACAAGCTTGCAAAGTGTGCCACTTGATGTTTGTTGTTTTCTGAGACAGTGATTTTTGCTAAGTCTGTAACTGTTACATTATGTTGCCCTGTTAACTTGATGCTACCATCAATTCCATGCATAATCTGGAGATGCCTAGTTGACATGTTTTGATTCCATGTTATGCTCTATCATGTCATGCCTTTTGGTGCCTCATATATGTCCTATAGCATATGTTTTCATTGCCATGAACATGCCTAGATAATGTTCTAGTTTGCTATTAACTTCATGATGCCATGGTGTGAGCTTGTTATTAATTAATCTATGCCTCTTTTGGAGATGCTCCAGTTACATGGTTTGAAGTATGCTATGAGTACTTTGTCCACGTGCCAAGATTGATAATTTTGGACTTCATATGACATCTGTTCCAAGCTTGCATACATGTTATGATGATGTTGTTGTTTTACACTTGCTGAAACTGTTACAACATTCAAACTTCTCTTGATGGTTCCCACTAGTATATGAGTCATATGGTTATGATGCCTTGATGTTATTTGCTCATTGTTATGTATACTTTGATGTCATACCCTTGGTTGTTATATAACTTGCTTTAGTTTGTCGCTTTCTTGCTCTCAAGTTGCCATCATGCTAAATATGTCAACCTGTTAACAGTATGTTCCATTTTGCAAGAGTCATAGTAATTACTCAATGCATCATATGAACTTGTGCGGATGGACTAAGTTGAATTATATCATGTCTACAACATGTCCATGTCCTTTTCATAATTATTAAAGTTGTTATGCTTGCTGTTATGTGCCTCCAAAGTCAGCATCATAATGTTGTTTTGCATTCCCAGATTTTCTTTAAATCTGAGAATCAGCTTATATCATATTTGCATCTGGTCTTGATGATTTCCATGAACCTGTTGCTCATATGGTTATGCCATGTTGTGTGTTTTGAGCTCCACGATATGTACTAGCATGACATGCTTTTGCTTGCCATTTTCTTGCACTGTAGCTTAATTATTTCTTGCCTCCAACATGCCATCGTATAAACTCTGCTCATGCATATGCTCTGTTTTTCACAAAGTCATAATCCGTGTTATCAAGTTGCTTTTTGCATTGATCATCTTGGATTAATCTTGATGCCTATGAACCTTAACCTTAATGATATTTGAAGCATGTTATCTGTACATGAAGTGTATATCAATTTTGTGTCCATATGTTTCCTCTAGCATGTTGTTCCCTTGATTGCAAAGTGCTTAGTTGCTGTTTTGGGCAGATTGTGGTTGAAACTTGTATTGAGTGTATGTGTTGAACCGTTGCTCCGTTTGGAGTATGTTCTATATGTAACTTGCTTGGTTTTGCATGTAGTTTCATCATGCCATATATGTTACATCCATGTTTTGAGTGTGTTTTCTTGATGTTTGAATGCATTTTGCATCAATGTCATGTTTAACTTGTTTTGCTCATGTCTTCTAGGCCGTAGCTCCGAATTAAACGAACTTTATATGGAACTTGACTAGAAAACCGTGTAGATCATCTTGGTGCACGTTAACTTGTTGTTTAACAAATTCAACATAATGTTTTGTTCAGATCTGGACCATTTTTTAAATTTTCATATGGGGAGTTTCCGGAAGTGTTATGTGCTGATTCCGACCTCATTTAAACTTGATTTGATGTGTTGTTCTTGTATGCATCATCACTTGCCATGAGTAGCATCATGTAGCCTTGTCATGCATCATACTTGGTTGAGCATCATGTCATGATATGTGTTGTGTGTTTACCATGTTGTTTGCTTCTTTCCGGTTGTGCCCCTTCTCGATAGTTCCTGTTTCGTTGCGATTGTGAGGATTCGTTCGACTACGTGAGATCGTCTTCTTCATGGACTCGTTCTTCTTCCTAGCGGGATTTCAGGCAAGATGACTGTCACCTTGGATCTCACTACTACCTTTGCTATGCTAGTTGTCTCGTTGCTATCGCTATGTCGCGCTACCTGCCACTTGTTTATCAAGCCTCCCTAATTGCCATGATAGCCTCTAACATTTTCTCCCGTCCTAGCAAACTGTTGTTTGGCTATGTTACCACTTTGCTCAGCCCCTCGTATAGTGTTGCTAGTTGCAGGTGCAGTTGCAGGTTGTTCCATGTTGGGATATGGATATCTTTGGGATATCACAATATCTATTGTTTAATTAATGCACATATATACTTGGTAAAGGGTGGAAGGCTCGGCCTTTTGCCTAGTGTTTTGTTCCACTCTTGTCTCCCTAGTTTCCGTCATACGATGTTATGTTCCTTGATTTTGCGTCCCTAACATGGTGAGGGTTTATTGGCCCCTCTTGATAGTTCGCTTTGAATAAAACTCTTCCATCAAGGCCCAACATTGGTTTTAACTTTTTCCATAATAAAACTTGAACTAAATAATTAATTGGCATAGGGCGTCATGAACCCGAGGATTCTTTCTACATACCAAGGCCTAGTGCCGATGGTGTTGGTCCCAAACTAGAGCACTGTGCGGGGCCGTCCCTTGGCAACTTGGGGTATTTTGGCACCTATACGCATAGCTCATCCGTCGTGGCCTGAGACGAGATACGCACGGCTACTATCAGGGTATTGGCACGTCGGGAGGTCTTGCTGGATTAGTTTTACCATTGTCGAAATGTCTTGTGCACCGGGATCCCGAGTCTGATCGGAGGGTCCCGCGATGGAGGATTGTCTCTGTGGATCATGAGCTTGTCATGGGCTAAGTTCGGACACCCCTGCAGGGTTTAAACTTTTGAGAGTCGTGCCTGCAGTTATGTGGAAGATGGGAATTTGTTAATATCCGGTTGTAGAGGACTTGAAGTAAACTCAATTAAAATACACCAACCACGTGTGTAACCATGACTATCTCTTTTCGGGGAAGTTCGAGAGGAGAACACGGTTGGGTTATGTTTGAACGAAAGTAGTTCAGGATCACTTCTTGATCATTACTAGTTTGCGACCATTTGTATAGTTTCTCTTCTTACTCTTGTACTCGTATGTTAGACACCACACATGCTTAGTCACTTGCTGCAACCTCACCACTTATCCTTTTCATACCCACTAAGCTTTGCTAGTCTTGATACCCATGTTAATGGGATTGCTGAGTCCTCGTGGCTCACAGATTACTACACCAACAGTTGCAGGTATAGGTAATGCGATGATCGTGACGTGAGAGCGATGTTTACTTGTTTTGGAGTTCTTCTTCGTCGATCTTGGGATAGGTTCCTGGTCGGCAGCCTGGGCTAGCAGGGTGGATGTCGTTTGAGTTTCTATTTGTGGTTCATCCGTACTCGGATGTTGTTCTCATGTATGATATTTGTTGTATTCTTGTGGCCTTTGTGTGCCTTTGTATGTATCCCGAACTATTATGTAATGGTACGATGTAATGATATCCAACTTGCAAAAGTGTGTCAATATGCGGTTCTATCCTTGGTGGGACCTTTGATTTCCTTTAGGATAGAGTCGCATATTGGGCGTGACAACGAAGATCTTTATCGGTCAAGCCGCATAACAACATACGTTATTCCCTTTGTCATCGGTATGTTACTTGCCCGAGGTTCGATCGTCGGTATCATCATACCTAGTTCAATCTCGTTACCGGCAAGTCTCTTTACTCGTTCCATAATTCATCATCCCGTAACTAACTCATTAGTCACATTGCTTGCAAGCCTTATAGTGTTGTACATTACCGAGAGGGCCCAGAGATACCTCTCCGATACACGGAGTGACAAATCCTAATCTTGATCTATGCCAACTCAACAAACGCCATCGGAGACACCTGTAGAGCATCTTTATAATCACCCAGTTACGTTGTGACGTTTGATAGCACACAAGGTGTTCCTCCGGTATTCTGGAGTTGCATAATCTTATAGTCAGAGGAACATGTATAAGTCATGAAGAAAGCAATAGCAATAAAACTAAACAATCATGATGCTAAGATAGCGGATGGGTCTTGTCCATCACATCATTCTCTAATGATGTGATTCCGTTCATCAAATGACAACACATGTCTATGGTCAGGAAACTTAACCATCTTTGATTAACGAGCTAGTCATGTAGAGGCATACTAGGGACACTTTGTTTGTCTATGTATTCAGACATGTACTAAGTTTCCGGTTAATACAATTCTAGCATGAATAATAAACATTTATCATGAGATAAGGAAATATAACAACTCTATTATTGCCTCTAGGGCATATTTCCTTCAATTACATCAAAGATGATTATCTTATGAGAGCTAACAAACTATGTATCACTGAGTCTTCTCTCCGTTTGTTAATTTTGCAAAAGGCTCATGGAGGAGGACTAATGGACACTTTGGACGAGACAAAACATACGCTATGCTCTCCAAGAACTATTTTTGGTCCAAGATGTTCCGCAACGTCTCCCACTTCACCAACCGGTGCTCTACATGTCGGAAAGCTAAATATAAAGCTCAACCTCATGATCTTTATATGCCCCTTCCAATACCATATCACCCATGGGAAGATATTACTATGGATTTTGTGCTTAGTTTGCCTAGAACTAGAAAAGACAAAGATTTTGTGTTTGTTGTTGTGTACCGATTCTCTAAGATGGCTCATTTCATTCCGTACAACACGATAGACGATGCTTCACATGTTGCAAATATATTTTGTAGAGAAACCTTGTGCCTCCATGGATTACCCAAGAAGATTGTCTCGGACCACGACGTCAAGTTCTTGAGTTACTTTTGGAAGACTTTATGCACCAAGCTCAGAATCAAGCTTTTGTTCTCATCGGCATACCATCCTCAAACCAACAGCCAAACGGAGGTGACGAACCACACACTCTCCAATCTACTTCGTGTCTTGATCAAGAAGAACATCAAGGAGTGGGAGGAGTGTCTACCAATCGCCGAGTACGCCTACAACCACGCAAGGCATTCGACTACCGGCAAGTCCCCCTTTGAGGTCGTCTATGGTTTCAATCCGTTGTCCCCATTGGACATTCTTCCTCTACCACTAAAAGAGTGCATCAACATGGACGCATGATGTAGTGGAACCCCAGATGGCCGATCTTTCATGAAAGGAGCGGATCCCGCGAAGAACACGAAGAACACGAGGGGAAACACGAGAGAATCAATCAAACCAACAAGAACAATCACACATGTGCTAGATCCTCGAAATACAAAGAGATACACGATCCAAATCCAACAAGGGACGATACAAAGGGTAGCCGGTTCTTCTCCGTGAGGAGGTCTTGAATCCACAAGGGGATCTTCCCGTAAAGGGGTCTTGAATCCAAGGTGGATCTTCTCTGAAGAGGGGCCGCGGTCTTTCTCAAGGAGTAGATCCGATATGGATGAGTGAAGCTCTATCTCATAAATGAGCTAACACAACGCTAACCCTAACTAGGAGGAGGTGGAGGAGTATATATAATATAGGTCCACGAAGGGGTAAGTGGGGGATACATGGGCCTTGGCCCGATACTCTGCGCAGAGACAGGCGCCGGTCGTCCGACGGGTACCGGACGTCCGGTGGCTCGCGAGGGTCTGGTCGTCCGGTACTTGTCGGACGTCCCGCGTTTTGGCTCGGGATAGCTGGCACCGGATTTCCAGAAGTGGCCGGTCGTCCGGTCGTCGGTCGTCCGGGGGCGTCGGACGTCAGCTCGTTTGACTCAGGCTTCAGGCTCCGGATTTCCGGAGATGTTCGGACGTCCGGCTGTTGGAGGGGGGTCGGACGTTCGGTAAGGACCAGTCGTCCGGCGGCTGTAGCCTCCGGGCAGCTCCTTCTCTTGTTCCTCACGGTTGGTGTCATCACCGTCTTGTCCATGGTCTTCCTCTTGGTTCCTGGTCATGCATAGCACACATGTTTGAGGTAGTAGCCATGTCTCGCATGTGGAAAGTGACGATTTGGAGAGGAGCGAGTTCACCTTGTGTCTGATGGCGTATGTTCGAGGTCTCGTCGTATGTTCTCTTGGGGCTTGGAGAATAGTCGGAGTGTACATGGGGATGAATGTGGGATGCTCCGCATCATCTCCCCCCCCCCTGGGAAAGATCCGACCTCGGATCATGATCCTCATCACCATGGAAACGGTTGTCGTGGACGGACTTGTAGTTGGACGGAGTTGAAGGCATGGCGCAATCCAAGTACTCCAAGGTGTCTCCGGTATGTGGTACATGCAAAATGAGCAAACACAAAGTACACTTGGAAATACAATGGTTAGCGCACACAAAGTGTTCATCATAGAAGAATGAGTTCGTTCGGCAAGATTGTTCGTGACAAAGCTCATGAAGCTTAGGAATATGATATAGAATGATATGCAAAGCATTCATTGTGCACACAAATGTATTGTGAATATGATCAATGCAACCATGGTGCAAAATGATGTCATAATGGGATGGTTTATCAAAACCATGAACATGGTAATGGGTGCTCAAAATGAGTATGTGATCATGCAATTGATGATGGGCAATATGATCATGATGTATGAATATGCCATCAAGGTAGATCACAACAAATTTGCTAAGAAAATGCACAAGCTCATATATCATGGATGACATGGGGATACAAGATGCAACAAGGCAATCATAATGTGAGTCAATCCATGCATAAGATGCAAATTTCTCATGTGTATGATATGTCTATCCAGCATGACATGTGTGAGCACAATCAACAAATATGGAGGTGTTTATGTACCAATGCTCGATGTCGTGGCATGAGTGGAGGTTCGAAGGTGCATCCAATAAGTCCGAGTGCTCCTCAATGTGAAGGTCCATAGAGCCAACTGATACGTCTCCAACGTATCTATAATTTTTTATTGTTCCATGCTATTATATTATCAACCTCGGATGTTTTATATGCATTTATATGCTATTTTATATGATTTTTGGGACTAACATATTAACCTAGAGCCTAGTGCCAGTTTTTGTTTTTTCCTTGTTTTTGAGTTTTGCAGAAAAGGAATACCAAACAGAGTCCAATTTACGTGCCAATTTTTGATGATTTTTTATGGACCAAAAGAAGACCCCGGAGTAAAAGAGTTGGGCCAGAAGAGTCCCGGGCCGTCCACGAGGGTGGGGGGCGCGCCCACCCCCCACCCCCCCCCCCCGGGCGCATGGGCCTGCCTCATGGACGACTCAGGCACCTTGACGTGAGACCAATGCTAAAAATTCCTATAAATACATAAACCTCCAGAAAATAACCTAGATCGGGAGTTCCGCCGCCAAAAGCCTCCGTAGCCAACGAAAACCAATCTAGACCCGTTCCGGCACCCTGCTGGAGGGGGGAATCCCTCTCCAGTGGCCATCTTCATCATCCCGGCGCTCTCCATGATGAGGAGGGAGTAGTTCACCCTCGGGGCTGATGGTATGTACCAGTAGTTATGTGTTTGATCTCTCTCTCTCTCTCTCTCGTGTTCTTGAGTCGGCACGATCTTTATGTATCGCGAGCTTTGCTATTATATTTGGATCTTATGATGTTTCTCCCCCTCTACTCTCTTGTGATGAATTGAGTTTTCCCTTTGAAGTTATCTTATCGGATTGAGTCTTTAAGGATTTGAGAACACTTTATGTATGTCTTGCATGTGCTTATCTGTGGTGACAATGGGATATCACGTGATCCACTTGATGTATGTTTTGGTGATCAACTTGCGAGTTCCGTGACCTTGTGAACTTATGCATAGGGGTTGGCACACGTTTTCGTCTTGACTCTCCGGTAGAAACTTTGGGGCACTCTTTGAAGTTCTTTGTGTTGGTTGAATAGATGATTCTGAGATTGTGTGCTGCATATCATATAATCATACCGACGGATACTTGAGGTGACATTGGAGTATCTAGGTGACATTAGGGTTTTGGTTGATTTTTGTCTTAAGGTGTTATTCTAGTACGAACTCTATGATAGATCGATCAGAAAGGATAACTTTGAGGTGGTTTCGTACCCTACCATAATCTCTTCGTTTGTTCTCTGCTATTAGTGACTTTGGAGTGACTCTTTGTTGCATGTTGAGGGATTGTTATATGACCCAATTATGTTATTATTGTTGGGAGAACTTGCACTAGTGAAAGTATGAACCCTAGGCCTTATTTCAACGCATTGCAATACCGTTTACGCTCATTTTTATCTTTAGTTACCTTGCTGTTTTTATATTTTCAGATTACAAAAACCTATGTCTACCATCCATATTGCACTTGTATCACCATCTCTTCGCCGAACTAGTGCACCTATACAATTTACCATTGTATTGGGTGTGTTGGGGACACAAGAGACTCTTTGTTATTTGGTTGCAGGGTTGTTTGAGAGAGACCATCTTCATCCTACGCCTCCCACGGATTGATAAACCTTAGGTCATCCACTTGAGGGAAATTTGCTACTGTCCTACAAACCTCTGCACTTGGAGGCCCAACAACGTCTACAATAAGAAGGTTGTGTAGTAGACATCAAGCTCTTTTCTGGCACCGTTGCTGGGGAGGTTAGCGCTCGAAGGTATATCTTTAGATCTTGCAATCGAATCTTTTAGTTTCTTGTTTTATCACTAGTTTAGTCTATAAAAGAAAACTAAAAAGATGGAATTAAGGGTACCTCATATGCTTCATCTTTTTAATGTCTTTCATGAAAATAAGGATTCTGATAATTGTGCCAAAGTGTTAGAAGAAGAATGCATTAGAATGTTTGGCACTAAATCTTTGAATGATGAGCATGATTGCAATGTTATTAGTATGAACTCTTTGAATATCCATAGTACTAATAATGATTGCACTAGTCATGATGAAAATGTCTCTTATAAGCATGTCAACTTTTGTGGAATACGAACACACCAAATAGGGAAGATAGATTTTGCAAGAGGCACAGGTATTTGGAAACTAAATGGTTGCAAGAAAGGCTAGATGATTGTGCTGAAAGATTCAATAGTTATCGCCATCCTTGTGAACTTTGCAATGAACATGGTCATTTAAAGCTCCAATGCTATTTGTTTCATGATCAAATCGTGTCCAAAAATTGTGATAACTTGATTACACTTGAGCATCATAAAGAGCTTAGTCTTCTTTTGGGGTATGAAGAAATGAAACGTATAACTGAGGGTATTCCAAAATTTAATCTTGATAGATTTGTTGATTTTGATCTAGAAGAAATTTTTATGTATTGTGCAGTGAATTGCATTGAAAATACTTATATTGCCAATTAGATAAAGACAAGAAAACAAATAGAAGATGAAGAGAATACTAATGAAAGGGAATATACTTCCCAATATTCTCCTATTATTTCTTATGATGAATCAGGTAACGAGGAGGAGCCTCCTATTCAACCAATCTCATTAATAAGGAGCTTCGAAAAGAGGATTAAACCCACACATGATGTGAAGAAGAAAAAGAAAAGACGGAGAAGCAGAGGTAAAAATGTATCCCTCCCAAATGATGTTGCTCCTATTACTCATTGTGATGATGATAATTGTTATACTATTGGTGCTATCCATACTATTAATGATGAGAGTGATTATGCTTATGATATGAAAAGGCCCAAGCTTGGGGATGCTATGTTTGATGAGAATGACATGTTTGAGAATGTATTTGCTGCAATTAATGTTTGTCCCAAGCTTGGGGATGCTACATTTGATGAAGATGATATTTTTAGTCTCCCAAGTTTTGATGAGCAAATTTATTATGATGATAGCTTGCCTCCTATGTATGATGGTTATATTGATGAAAGTGGGTTTGGAAGAGTGTCAACTTTAGGAAGTAATGATCCCACTATTTTGGAGGAGGTTGAATCTTATTTTGACAATTATGAAAGTGGATTTGGAGAGGTCAACACTTTATTTAGTAATGATTCCACTATCTTGGAAGAGGTTCAATTGATTATGATGAGAACAAAGTTGCTACTTATGATGATTATTGTGATCAAACTTATGCTAAAAAAAGTAGTGATGATTATATTTATAAAACTTGTCATGATTATTATTACCCTCTTTCTAAACATTACTCTTTTAATGTGGAAACAATTTACAGTATTCGAGTTTTTCATGATACTCCCACTATTCCGATTGAGAAGAATCTTGCTTATGTGGAGAGTAGTAAATTTTCTATGCTTGTAGATCATGAAAAGAATGCTTTATGTGATGGTTATATTTTTGAATTCATTCATGATGCTACAGAAAATTATTATGAGGGAGGAACATATGCTTGTAGGCATTGCAATAATATCAAGTTTCCTCTCTATGTGCTTAAAGTTTTGAAGTTATACTTGTTTTACCTTCCTATGCTAGTTGATTATTGTTCCCATAAGCTGTTTTCTCACAAAATCCCTATGCATAGGAAGTGGGTTAGACTTAAATGTGCTAGTCATATTCTTCATGATGCTCTCTTTATGTTTCAATTCCTATCCTTTATGTGAACATCATTGAAATCATCATGCCTCGCTAGGGGCGTTAAACGATAGCGCTTGTTGGGAGGCAACCCAATTTTTATTTTTGTTCCTTGATTTTTGTTCCTGTTTAGTAATAAATAATTAATATAGCCTCTGTTTAGATGTGGTTTTATGTTTTAATTAGCATCCGTTCCAAGTAGAACCTTTGGGAAGACTTGGGTGAAGTCTTTGCGATCTTGCTGTAAAAAACAGAAACTTTAGCGCTCACGAGATTTGATGCTATGTTTTACTGGAGAGTGATAATTAGTTTATTATTTTTTCATATGATTAATATATAAATTCCTCACTTCCAGCAATTTCTTTTAGAATTTTTGGGGTTCCATAAGTATACGTTTGATCCAGATTACTACAGACTGTTCTGTTTTTGACAGATTCTGTTTTCTATGTGTTGTTTGCTTATTTTGATGAATCTATGAGTAGTATCAGAGGGTATGAACCATAGATGAGTTGGAATACAGTTGATATTACACCAATATGAATTTATAATGAGTTCACAATAGTACCTAAGTGGTGATTTATTTTCTTATACTAATGGAGCTTACGACTTTTCTGTTAAGTTTTGTGTTGTGAAGTTTTCAAGTTTTGGGTAAAGATTCGATGGACTATGGAATAAGGAGTGGCAAGAGCCTAAGCTTGGGGATGCCCAAGGCACCCCAAGGTAATATTCAAGGACAACCAAGAGCCTAAGCTTGGGGATGCCCCGGATGGCATCCCCTCTTTCGTCTTCGTTCATCGGTAACTTTACTTGGAGCTATATTTTTATTCACCACATGATATGTGTTTTGCTTGGAGCGTCATTTTATTTTCTTTTGTTTTGCTTTCTGTTTGAATAAAATACCAAGATATGGAATTATTAAATGTTAGAGAGTCTTCACATAGTTGCATAATTATTTGACTACTCATTGATCCTCACTTATATCTTTTGGAGTAGTTTGTCATTTGCTCTAGTGCTTCACTTATATATTTTTAGAGCATGATGGTAGTTTTATTTTGAATAAATAGATGAACTCTGATGCTTCACTTCTATCATTTTGAGAGTCCTAAACAGCATGGTAATTTGCTTTGGTTATGAATTTAGCCCTAATATGATGGGCATCCAAGAGGGATATAATAAAAACTTTCATATAAAGTGAATTGAATACTATGAGAAGTTTGATACTTGATAATTGTTTTGAGATATAAAGGTGGTAATATTAGAGTTGTGCTAGTTGAGTAATTGTGAAATTGAGAAATACTTGTGTTGAGGTTGGAAAGTCCTGTAGCATGCATGTATGGTAAACGTTGTGTGACAAATTTGAAGCATGGTGTGTTCTTTGATTGCTTTCCTTATGAGTGGCGGTCAGGGACGAGCGATGGTCTTTTCCTACCAATCTATCTCCCTAGGGGCATGCATAGTAGTACTTTGCTTCGAGGGCTAATAAATTTTTGCTATAAGTATATGAGTTCTTTATGACTAATGTGAGTCCATGGATATTACGCACTCACACCCTTCCATCATTGCTAGCCTCTTCGGTACCGTGCATTGCCCTCTCTCGCCTTAAGAGTTGGTGCAAACTTCGCTGGTGCATCCAAACCCCGTGATACGATACGCTCTATCACACATAAACCTCCTTATATCTTCCTCAAAATAGCCACCATACCTACCTATTATGGCATTTCCATAGCCATTCCGAGATATATTGCCATGCAACTTTCCACCGTTCCGTTTATTATGACACGCATCATCATTGTCATATTGCCTTGCATGATCATGTAGTTGACATTGTATTTGTGGCCAAGCCACCATGCTAATTTTTCATACATGTCACTCTTTATTCATTGCATATCCCGATACACCGCTGGAGGCATTCATATAGAGTCATATTTTGTTCTAAGTATCGAGTTGTAATTCTTGAGTTGTAAGTAAATAAAAGTGTGATGGTCATCATTATTAGAGCACTGTCCCATGTGAGGAAAGGATGATGGAGACTATGATTCCCCCACAAGTCGGGATGAGACTCCAGATGAAAAAAAAAGAGGCCATAAAAAAGAAGGCCCAAAAAAACAAAAAATTGAGAGAAAAAGAGAGAAGGGGCAATGCTACTATCCTTTTACCACACTTGTGCTTCAAAGTAGCACCATGATCTTCATGATAGATGATGTAGGGTAGGAACCCTAATCGGCCGATCTTTCACGAAAGGAGCGGATCCCGCGATGAACACGAAGAACACGAGGAGGGAAATGAGGGGGAAAACACAAGGGGAACACGAGAGAACACTCAAACCAACAAGAATGATTACACAAGTGCTAGATCCTCGAAACACGATAGGAGATACAAGATCCAAAGTCAACAACGGATGATACGAAGGTAACCGGTCTTCTCAGTGAGGAGGTCTTGATGTTCTTCTTCGCAAGGAGGTCTTGAATCCAAAGGGATCTTCTCCGAAGAGGGGTTGTGGTCTCTCTCGTGGAGTACATCCAATGTGGATGAGCAATGCTCTATCTCTAAAATGAGCTAAACCAATGCTAACCCAAGCTAGGATGAATAGGAGGTCTATTTATAGTCTTAGTGCAAATGGGGGGCGAAAGGTGGGGGTACATGGGCTTCGGGCCTGAAACTGGACACAGCCAGGTACTGGACGTCCGCTGGGGGTTGGTCGTCCGGTGGCTCACGGGCGGCCGGACGTCCGGTAGTAGCCGGTCGTCTGCTGGTTCTGGCTCGGATGTGGAAGTTGCGGATTTCCGGAAGGGGCCGGTCATCCGGTCACCGGACGTACGGCGGCATCGGACTTCCGCTCGTTTGGCTCGGGTGCGATGTCGCCGATCATCCGGTCCAGGCCGGACGTCCGCTCATTATAGCTCGGCTGGGGCTTCAGGCTTCGGATGTCTGGTCCTGGCCGGTCGTCCAGTGGTTGGGGCTTCAGGCTCCGGACGTCCGGTCCTGGCTGGTCGTCCTGTGGCTGGGGCTTCGTCCACAACTCTCCTTCTTCTTCTTCGTCTTCACGCCCATCTTCCCCTTCTGATCCTCCTTGCTCCTTAGCTTCTTCATGGCCAACTCCTTGATACCTGAGTATGCACAATGTCTCCATTTGAGGTAGTAGCCATGTCTCATCTGCATCGATGTGAACTTGTGAGAGGAGAGATGTCACCTCGGTTTCGAGAGCTCTTGCACGTGCTCGTGTCATGGGTCCGCTAGGCACTTGGTGAGATGATCGTATATCCATGGAGATGGCCTTGGGATGCTCCGCATCAATAGAGAGTCTCCTATGTTGTCACTTTCATATACTAGTGGGAATCTTTCATTATAGAACTTGGCTTGTATATTCCAATGATGGGCTTCCTCAAATGCCCTAGGTCTTCGTGAGCAAGCAAGTTGGATGCACACCCACTTAGTTTCTTTGATGAGCTTTCGTATATTTATAGCTCTAGTGCATCCGTTGCATGCCAATCCCTACTCCTTGCATCGACATCAATCGGTGGGCATCTCCATAGCCCATTGATTAGCCGCGTCAATGTGAGACTTTCTCCTTTTTGTCTTCTCACATAACCCCTATCATCATACTCTAGTCTACCCATAGTGCTATGTCCATGGCTTGCGCTCATGTATTGCGTAAGGGTTGAAAAGGCTGACGCACAATTTTACTTTCCATCATACTCACGAAAGATATTAAAAATATGAAGCGTATGAGGCAAACTTAATTCCATTTTTTGTAATTTTCTTTTATAGACTAAACTAGTGATAAAACAAGAAACTAAAAGACTCGATTGCAAGATCTAAAGATATACCTTCAAGTGCTAACCTCCCCGGCAACGGCGCCAGAAAAGAGCTTGATGTCTACTACAC
This sequence comes from Triticum aestivum, assembly GCF_018294505.1. Lineage (NCBI taxonomy): Eukaryota > Viridiplantae > Streptophyta > Magnoliopsida > Poales > Poaceae > Triticum > Triticum aestivum. Next base: position 174,212,521 of record NC_057794.1, on the reverse strand, counting down.
AACCTTCTTCTTGTAGACGTTGTTGGGCCTCCAACTGCAGAGGTTTGTAGGACAGTAGCAAATTTCCCTCAAGTGGATGACCTAAGGTTTATCAATCCGTAGGAGGCGTAGTATGAAGATGGTCTCTCTCAAACAACCCTGCAACCAAATAACAAAGAGTCTCTTGTGTCCCCAACACACCCAATACAATGGTAAATTGTATAGGTGCACTAGTTCGGCGAAGAGATGGTGATACAAGTGGTATATGGATAGTAGATAATAGTTTTTGTAATCTGAAAATATAAAAACAGCAAGGTAACTAATGATAAAAAGTGAGCGTAAACGGTATTGCAATGTGTTGAAACAAGGCCTAGGGTTCATACTTTCGCTAGTGCAAGTTCCCTCAACAATAATAACATAATTGGATCACATAACTATCCCTCAACATGCAACAAAGAGTCACTCCAAAGTCACTAATAGCGGAGAACGAACGAAGAGATTATGGTAGGGTACGAAACCACCTCAAAGTTATTCTTTCCAATCAATCTGTTGGGCTATTCCTATAAGTGTCACAAACAGCCCTAGAGTTTGTACTAGAATAACACCTTAAGACACAAATCAACCAAAACCCTAATGTCACCTAGATACTCCAATGTCACCTCGAGTATCCGTGGGTATGATTATACGATATGCATCACACAATCTCAGATTCATCTATTCAACCAACACATAGGACCTCAAAGAGTGCCCCAAAGTTTCTACCGGAGAATCACGACGAAAACATGTGCCAACCCCTATGCATAGGTTCATGGGCGGAATCCGCAAGTTGATCACCAAAACATACATCAAGTGAATCACGTGGTATCCCATTGTCACCACAGATACGCACGGCAAGACATACATCAAGTGTTCTCAAATCTTTAAAGACTCAATCCGATAAGATAACTTCAAAGGGGAAACTCAATCCATTACAAGAGAGTGGAGGGGGGAAGAAACATCATAGGATCCAAATATAATAGCAAAGCTCGCGATACATCAAGATCGTATCACCTCAAGAACATGAGAGAGAGAGAGAGATCAAACACATAGCTACTGGTACATACCCTCGGCCCCGAGGGAGAACTACTCCCTCCTCGTCATGGAGAGCACCGGGATGATGAAGATGTCCACGGGAGAAGGATTCCCCCTACAGCAGGGTGCCGGAACGGGTCTAGATTGGTATTCGGTGGCTACGGAGGCTTTTGGCGGAGGAACTCCTGATCTATTCTCAATTCTGGAAGTTTTAGGATACGTAGGTATATATGGGTGTAGGAAGTACGTCGGTGGATCTTCGGGGGCCCCACGAGGCAGGGGTCGCGCCCTAGGGGGGTGGGCGCGCCCCCCCACCCTCGTGGGCACCTCCCTTCTCTCCTGACGTGGGGTCCAAGTCCATCCGGTAGCTTTCCTTCCAAAAATAACTTCTCCAGTTGATTTCGTTCCGTTTCGACTCGGTTTGATATTCCTTTTCTTCAAAACACTAAAATAGGCAAAAAAAAACAGCAAATCTGGGCTGGGCCTCCGGTTAATAGGTTAGTCCCAAAAATAATATAAAAAGTGGGTAATAAAGCCCAATATTGCCAAAAACAGTAGATAACATAGCATGGAGGAATCAAAAATTATAGATACGTTGGAGACGTATCAAGCATCCCCAAGCTTAATTCCTGCTCGTCCTCGAGTAGGTAAATGATAAAAGAAAGAATTTTTGATGTGGAATGCTAGTTGGCATAATTTCAATGCAATTCTTCTTAATTGTGGTATGAATATTCAGATCCATAAGATTCAAGACAAAAGTTCATATTGACATAAAAATGATAATACTTCAAGCATACTAACTAAGCAATTATGTCTTCTCAAAATAACATGGCCAAAGAAAGTTCATCCCTACAAAATCATATAGTTTAGTCATGCTCCATTTTCGTCACACAAGAATGCTCTCATCATGCACAACCCCGATGACAAGCAAAGCAATTGTTTCATACTTTAGTAATCTCAAACTCATAAACCTTCACGCAGTACATGAGCGCGAGCCATGGATATAGCACTATGGCTGGAATAGAATATAATGAGGGGGGTTATGTGGAGAAGACAAAAAGGAGAAAGTCTCACATCAACGAGGCTAATCAATGGGCTATGGAGATGCCCACCGATTGATGTTAATGCAAGGAGTAGGGATTGCCATGCAACGGATGCACTAGAGCTATAAATGTATGAAAGCTCAACAAAAGAAACTAGTGGGTGTGCATCCAACTTGCTTGCTCACGAAGACCTAGGGCACTTGAGGAGGCCCATTGTTGGAATATACAAGCCAAGTTCTATAATGAAAAATTCCCACTAGTATATGAAAGTGATAACATGAGAGACTCTCTACTATGAAGATCCTGGTGCTACTTTGAAGCACAAGTGTGGTAAAAGGATAGTAACATTGTCCCTTCTCTCTTTTTCTCTCATTTTTTTGGGGCCTTTTCTTTTTTTATGGCCTTTCTCTTTTTTTTGGGGGGGGGGCTTCTCTTTTTTTATGGCCTTTGTCTTTTTTTTATTCCTCACTTGGTACAATGCTCTAATAATGATGATCATCACACTTCTATTTATTTACAACTCAATGATTACAACTCGATACTAGAAAGGATGACTCTATATGAATGCCTCCGGTGGTGTACCAGGATATGCAATGGACCAAGAGTGACATGTATGAAAGAATTAAGAATGGTGGCTTTGCCACAAATACTTTGTCAACTACATGATCATGCTAACCAATATGACAATGATGAATGTGTCATGATGAACGAAATGATGGAAAGTTGCATGGCAATATATCTCGGAATGGCTATGGAAATGCCATAATAGGTAGGTATGGTGGCTGTTTTGAGGAAGATATAAGGAGGTTTATGTGTGAAAGAGCGTATCATATCACGGGGTTTGGATGCACCGGCGAAGTTTGCACCAACTCTCAATGTGAGAAAGGGCAATGCACGGTACCGAAGAGGCTAGCAAGGATGGAAGGGTGAGAGTGCGTATAATCCATGGACTCAACATTAGTCATAAAGAACTCACATACTTATTGCAAAAATCTACAAGTCATCAAAAACCTCAGTACTACGCGCATGCTCCTAGAGGGATAGATTGGTAGGAAAAGACCATCGCTCGTCCCCAGTCGCCACTCATAAGGAAGACAATCAAATAACACCTCATGTTTCAAATTTGCTACATCACGTTTACCATACGTGCATGCTACGGGACTTGCAAACTTCAACACAAGTATTTCTCGAATTCACAACTACTCAACTAGCATGACTTTGATATTATTACCCCCATATCTCAAAACAATCATCAAGCATCAAACTTCTCTTAGTATTCAAAACACTCATAAGAAAATTTTGCTAATCTCGAATACCTGGCATATTAGGATTTTAAGCAAATTACCATGCTATTTAAGACTCTCAAAAATAATCTAAGTGAAGCATGAGAGTTCATCTATTTCTTCAAAATAAAACTACCACCGTGCTCTAAAAAGATATAAGTGGAGCACTAGAGCAAAAGACAAACTACTCCGAAAGATATAAGTGGAGATCAATGAGTAGTCGAATAATTATGAAACTATATGAAGACTATCGAACATTTAATAATTTCAGATCTTGGTATTTTATTCAAACAGCAAGCAAAACTAAATAAAATAAAATGACGCTCCAAGCAAAACACATATCATGTGGCGAATAAAAATATAGCTCGAAGTAAAGTTACCGATGAACGAAGACGAAAGAGGGGATGCCTTCCGGGGCATCCCCAAGCTTAGGCTCTTGTCTATCCTTGAATATTACCTTGGGGTGCCTTGGGTATCCCCAAGCTTAGGCTCTTTCCACTCCTTATTCCATATTACATTGAATCTTTACCCAAAACTTGAAAACTTCACAACACAAAACTTAAAGTAGAAAAGTCGTAAGCTCCGTTAGTATAAGAAAATAAAACACCACTTCAAGGTACTGTAATGAACTCATTATTTATTTGGTGTTAAACCTACTGTATTCCAACTTCTCTATGGTTTATAAACTATTTTACTAGCCATAGATTCATCGAAATAAGCAAACAACACACGAAAAACAGAATCTGTCAAAAACAGAACAATCTGTAGTAATCTGAATCAAACGTATACTTATGGAACTCATAAAATTCTAAAATTAATTTCTGGACCTGAGGAATTTATCTATTAATCATCTGCAAAAATAATTAACTAAATAGCACTCTCCAAATAAAAATGGCAGCAATTCTCGTGAGCACTAAAGTTTCTGTTTTTTACAGCATGATCAACAAGACTTCTCCCAAGTCTTCCCAAAGGTTCTACTTGGCACAAACACTAATTAGAAGCATAAAAACACATCTAAACAGAGGCTAGATGAATTATTTATTACTAAACAGGAACAAAAATCAAGGGACAAGAATAAAATTGGGTTGCCTCCCAACAAGCGCTATCGTTTAACGCCCCTAGCTAGGCATGATGATTTCAATGATGTTCACATAAAAGATAAGAATTGAAACATAAATAGAGCATCATGAAGAATATGACTAGCACATTTAAGTCTAACCCTCCACCTATGCATAGGGATTTTGTGATTAAACAACTCATGGTAACAATGATCAACTAGCGTAGGAGGGCAAAACAAGCATAACTTCAAAATTTTAAGCACATAGAGAGGAAACTTGATATTATTGCAATTCCTACAAGCATATATTCCTCCCTCATAAAAATTTTCAGTAGCATCATGAATGAATTCAACAATATAACCAGTACCTAAAGCATTCTTTTCATGATCTACAAGCATAGAAAATTTACTACTCTCCACATAAGCAAGATTCTTCTCATTCGGAATAGTGGGAGTATCATAAGAGACTCGAATACTATAAATTGTTTCCACATTAAAAGAGTAATGTTCAGAAAAGGGGTAACCATAATCATGACAAGTTTTATAAATATAATCCTCACTACTTTTTATATCATATGTATCATCACAATAATTATCATAAGTAGGAGGCATGTTATTATCATTATAAATTTGCATATCAAAACTTGGGATACTAAAAATATCATCTTCATTAAGCGTAGCATCCCCAAGCTTGGGGAAAACATTAATTGCAGCAAATATATTCTCAAAAACATCATCTTCATCAAACATAGCATCCCCAAGCTTGGGCCTTTTCATATTATAAGCATAATCACTCTCATCATTAATAGGATGGATAGCACCAATAGTATAGCAATTATCATATTCTTCCAAGCATGTGCCAAAAAGATTTTCAAGATCATAAGAAGTATCATTATCTTCGACAATTATATTTTCATGAGGCACAATAGTAATAGGAGCAGCATTATTTGAGAGAGATGTCTTTTTACCTCTCTATCTTTTTCTTTTCTTCTTCTTCACCACATCATATGTGGGTTCAATCCTCTTTTTGGAGCTCCTTATTAATGAGATTAGTTGAATAGGAGGCTCCTCCTCGTTACCTGATTCATCATAAGAAATAATAGGAGGATATTGGTAAGTCTCTTCCCTTTCATTAGTATTCTCTTCATCTTCTATTTGTTTTCTTGTCTTTATGTAATTGGCAATATAAGGATTTTCAATGCAATTCACCGCACAATACATATAAATTTCCTCTAGGTCAAAATGAAGAACTCTATCAAGGGCAAATTTTGGAATATCCTTAGTTATACGTTTCATTTCTTCGTAGCCCATAAGCAAACTAAGTTCATTGTAATGTGCAAGGGAAATCAAGTCATCACAATTTTTAGACACGATTAGATCATGAAACAATTTGCATCGGATAATTAAATGACCACGTTCATTATAAAGCTCACAAGTATGGCCAAGAAAATTTAACTTTTCAGCACAATCATCTAGCTCTTCTTGTAACAATTTAGTTTCTAAGTACTTATGCTTCTTGCAATATCTATCTTATCTATTTGGTGTGTACTTACAAACCCAATGCACTCCAAAAAAAATTGACATGTTTATAGGAGACATTTTCATCATAACTAGTGCAATCATCATTAGTGTCATGGATATTCAAAGAATTCGTACTAACAGCATTGCAACCATGCTCATCATTCAAATATTTAGTTCCAAACATTCTAATGCATTCTTCTTCTAGCACTTGAGCACAATTTTCCTTTCCATCATACTCACGAAAGATATTAAAAATATGAAGCGTATGAGGCAAACTTAATTCCATTTTTTTGTAATTTTCTTTTATAGACTAAACTAGTGATAAAACAAGAAACTAAAAGACTCAATTGCAAGATCTAAAGATATACCTTCAAGTGCTAACCTCCCCGGCAACGGCACCAGAAAAGAGCTTGATGTCTACCACACAACCTTCTTCTTGTAGACGTTGTTGGGCCTCCAAGTGCAGAGGTTTGTAGGACAGTAGCAAATTTCCCTCAAGTGGATGACCTAAGGTTTATCAATCCGTAGGAGGCGTAGGATGAAGATGGTCTCTCTCAAACAACCCTGCAACCAAATAACAAAGAGTCTCTTGTGTCCCCAACACACCCAATACAATGGTAAATTGTATAGGTGCACTAGTTCGGCGAAGAGATGGTGATACAAGTGGTATATGGATAGTAGATAATAGTTTTTGTAATCTGAAAATATAAAAACAGCAAGGTAACTAATGATAAAAAGTGAGTGTAAACGGTATTGCAATGTGTTGAAACAAGGCCTAGGGTTCATACTTTCGCTAGTGCAAGTTCCCTCAACAATAATAACATAATTGGATCACATAACTATCCCTCAACATGCAACAAAGAGTCACTCCAAAGTCACTAATAGCGGAGAACGAAAGAAGAGATTATGGTAGGGTACGAAACCACCTCAAAGCTATTCTTTCCAATCAATCCGTTGGGCTATTCCTACAAGTGTCACAAACAGCCCTAGAGTTTGTACTAGAATAACACCTTAAGACACAAATCAACCAAAACCCTAATGTCACCTAGATACTCCAATGTCACCTCGAGTATCCGTGGGTATGATTATACGATATGCATCACACAATCTCAGATTCATCTATTCAACCAACACATAGGACCTCAAAGATTGCCCCAAAGTTTCTACCAGAGAATCACGACGAAAACATGTGCCAACCCCTATGCATAGGTTCATGGGCGGAACCCGCAAGTTGATCACCAAAACATACATCAAGTGAATCACGTGGTATCCCATTGTCACCACAGATACGCACGGCAAGACATACATCAAGTGTTCTCAAATCTTTAAAGACTCAATCCGATAAGATAACTTCAAAGGGGAAACTCAATCCATTACAAGAGAGTGGAGGGGGGAAGAAACATCATAGGATCCAAATATAATAGCAAAGATCGCGATACATCAAGATCGTATCACCTCAAGAACACGAGAGAGAGAGAGAGAGAGAGAGAGAGAGAGAGAGATCAAACACATAGCTACTGGTACATACCCTCAGCCCCGAGGGAGAACTACTCCCTCCTCGTCATGGAGAGCACCGGGATGATGAAGGCCATGGGAGAAGGATTCCCCCTACGGCAGGGTTTCCATTTTTTTCGAGAGAAACTCCTTCTCTAGAAAGGATCCATTTTTAGCAACAAATGTCTTGCCTTTGGATTTGTGATAGAATGTGTACCCAATAGTTTCCTTTGGTATCCTATGAAAACACATTTCTCCGATTTGGGTTCGAGCTTATCAGGTTGAAGCTTTTTTCACATAAGCATCGAAGCCCCAAACTTTAAGAAATGGCAACTTTGGTTTATTGCCAAACCACAGTTCATAAGGCGTCATCTCAACAGATTTCGATGGTGCCCTATTTAACGTGAATGCAGCCGTCTCTAAAGCATAACCCCAAAACGATAGCGGTAAATCTGTAAGAGAATCATAGATCGCACCATATCTAGTAAAGTACGATTACGACGTTCGGACACACCATTACGCTGTGGTGTTCCGGGTGGCGTGAGTTGCGAAACTATACCGCATTGTTTCAAATGTAGACCAAACTCGTAACTCAAATATTCTCCTCCACGATCAGATCATAGAAACTTTATTTTCTTGTTGCAATGATTTTCCACTTCACTCTGAAATTCTTTAAACTTTTCAAATGCTTCATACTTATGTTTCATTAAGTAGATACCATATCTGCTCAAATCATTTGTGAAGGTGAGAAAATCACGATACCACATACATCAGTATGTATGATTTCCAACAAATCTGTTGTTCGCTCCATAGTTCTGGAGAACGGCGTTTTAGTCATCTTGCCCATGAGGCATGGTTCGCAAGTACCAAGTGATTCATAATCAAGTGATTCCAAAAGTCCATTAGAATGGAGTTTATTCATGCGCTTTACACCAATATGACCTAATAGGCAGTGCCACAAATAAGTTGCACTATCATTATCAACTCTGCATCTTTTGGCTTCAACATCATGAATATGTGTATTACTACTATCGAGATTTAACACAAATAGACCACTCTTCAAGGGTGCATGACCACAAAAGATATTATTCATATAAATAGAACAACCATTATTCTCATATTTAAATGAATAACCGTCTCGCATCAAACAAGATCCAGATATAATGTTCATGCTTAACGCTGGCACCAAATAACAATTATTCAGGTCTAAAATTAATCCCGAAGGTAGATGTAGAGGTAGCGTGCCGACGGCAATCACAATCGACTTTGGAACCATTTCCCACACGCATAGTCACCTCGTCCTTAACCAATCTTCGCTCAATTCGTAGTCCCTGTTTCGAGTTGCAAATATTAGCAACAGAACCAGTATCAAATACCCAGGTGCTACTACGAGCTCTAGTAAGGTACACATCAATAACATGTATATCACATATACCTTTGTTCACTTTGCCATCCTTCTTATCCGCCAAATACTTGGGGCAGTTCCGCTTCCAGTGACCAGTCTGTTTGAAGTAGAAGCACTCAGTCTCAGGCTTAGGTCCAGACTTGGGTTTCTTCTCCTGAGCAGCAACTTGTTTGCCGTTCTTTTTGAAGTTCCCCTTCTTCTTCCCTTTACCCTTTTTCTTGAAACTGGTGGTCTTGTTGACCATCAACACTTGATGCTCCTTCCTGATTTCTACCTCCGCAGCCTTTAGCATTGCGAAGAGCTCGAGAATTGTCTTATCCATCCCTTGCATATTATAGTTCATCATGAAGCTCTTGTAGCTTGGTGGCAGTGATTGAAGAACTCTGTCAATGACACTATCAACAGGAAGATTAACTCCCGGTTGAGTCAAGTGATTATGGTACCCAGACATTCTGAGTATATGTTCACTGACAGAACTATTCTCCTCCATCTTGCAGTTGTAGAACTTATTGGAGACTTCATATCTCTCAATCCGGGCATTTGCTTGAAATATTAACTTCAACTCCTGGAACATCTCATATGCTCCATGACATTCAAAACGTCGTTGAAGTCCCGGTTCTAAGATGTAAAGCATGGCACACTGAACTATCGAGTAGTCATCAGCTTTGCTCTGCCATACGTTCTTAACGTCATCAGCAGCATCTGCAGTAGGCCTGGCACCCAGTGGTGCTTCCAGGACGTAATTCTTCAGTGCAGCAATGAGGATAATCCTCAGATTACGGACCCAGTCCGTGTAATTGCTACCATCATATTTCAACTTTGCTTTCTCAAGGAACGCATTAAAATTCAACGGAACAATATCACGGGCCATCTATCTACAACAACATAGACAAGCAAAATACTATCAGGTACTAAGTTCATGATAAATTTAAGTTCAATTGATCATATTACTTAAGAACTCCCACTTAGATAGATATCCCTCTAATCATCTAAGTGATCACGTGATCCAAATCAACTAAACCATAACTGATCATCACGTGAAATGGAGTAGTTTTCAATGGTGAACATCACTATGTTGATCATATCTACTATATGATTCACGCTCGACCTTTCGGTCTCAGTGTTCCGAGGCCATAACTACATATGCTAGGCTCCTCAAGTTTAACCCGAGTATTCTGCGTGTGCAAAACTGGCTTGCACCCGTTGTATAAGAACGTTGAGCTTATCACACCCGATCATCACGTGGTGTCTCGGCACGACGATCTTTTGCAACGGTGCATACTCAAGGAGAACACTTGTACCTTGAAATTCTTAGTGAGAGATCATCTTATAATGCTACCGTCAATCAAAGCCGAATAAGATGCATAAAGGATAAACATCACATGCAATCAATATAAGTGATATGATATGGCCATCATCATCTTGTGCCTTTTGATCTCCATCTCCAAAGCACCATCATGATCACCATCGTCACCGGCGCGACACCTTGATCTCCACCGTAGCATCATTGTCGTCTCGCCAACTATTGCTTCTACGACTATCGCTACCGCTTGGTGATAAAGTAAAGCAATTACATGGCTATTGCATTTCATACAATAAAGCGACAACCATATGGCTCCTGCCAGTTGTCGATAACTCTGTTACAGAACATGATCATCTCATACAAAAAATATAGCATCATGCCTTGACCATATCACATCACAACATGCCCTGCAAAAACAAGTTAGACGTCCTCTACTTTGTTATTGCAAGTTTTACGTGGCTACTACGGGCTGAGCAAGAACCGTTCTTACCTACGCATCAAAACCACAATGATAGTTCATCAAGTTAGTGTTGCTTAACCTTCAACAAGGACCGGGCGTAGTCACACTCGGTTCAACTAAAGTTGGAGAAACTGACACCCGCCAGCCACCTGTGTGCAAAGCACGTTGGTAGAACCAGTCTCTCCGGTCAATAGCCAATAGTGGGACCTAGTGTTGGGGAACGTAGTAATTTCAAAAGAAATCCTACGCACACGCAAGATCATGGTGATGCATAGCAATGAGAGGGGAGAGTGTCGTCTACGTACCCTCGTAGACCGTAAGTAGAAGTGTTATGACAACGCGGTTGATGTAGTCGTACGTATTCAAGATCGACTGATCCTCAATACAGAACGTACGACACCTCCGCGTTCAGCACACGTTCAGCTCGATGACGTCTCGCGAACTCATGATCCAGTAGAGCTTCCCGGAAGAGCTTCGTCAGCACGATGGCGTGGTGACAGTGTTGATGAAGCTACCGATGCAGGGCTTCGCCTAAGCACCGCTACGATATGACCGAGGTGGATTATGGTGGAGGGGGGCACCGCACACGGCTAAAAGATCAATGATCAATTGTTGTGTCTATGAGGTGCCCCCTGCCCTCGTATATAAAGGAGATAGGGGGGAGGCGGCCGGCCAAGGAGGAGGGCGCGCCAAGGGGGGAGTCCTACTCCCACCGGGAGTAGGACTCCTTCTTTCCTAGTAGGAGTAGAAGAAGGGGGGAGGAGAGAGGAGGAAGGAAAGGGGGCACCCGCCCCCTCCTTTTCCAATTCGGACTAGAGGGGGAGTGGGCACACAGCCTGCCCTGGCCGCCCCTCCCCTTCTCCACTAAGTCCCAATAGGCCCAATATACTCCCTGGGGGGTTCCGGTAACCCCCCGGTACTCCGGTATATGTCTGAAACCTCCTGGAACACTTCCGGTGTCCGAACATAGTCGTCCAATATATCGATTTTTACGTCTCGACCATTTCAAAACTCCTCGTCATGTCCGTGATCATATTCGGGACTCTTAACTACCTTCGGTACATCAAAACACAAAAACTCATAATACTGATTGTCATAGAACTTTAAGCGTGCGGACCCTACGGGTTCGAGAACTATGTAGACATGACCGAGACACGTCTTAGGTCAATAACCAATAGCGGAACCTTGATGCTCATATTGGTTCCTACATATTCTATAAAGATCTTTATCGGTCAAACCGCATAACAACATATGTTGTTCCCTTTGTCATCGGTATGTTACTTGCCCGAGATTCGATCGTCGGTATCTCAATACCTAGTTCAATCGCGTTACCAGCAAGTCTCTTTACTCGTTCCGTAATGCATCATCCCGTAACTAACTCATTAGTCACATTGCTTGCAAGGCTTGTAGTGATGTGCATTATCGAGAGGGCCCAGAGATACCTCTCTGACAATCGGAGTGACAAATCCTATTCTCGATCTATGACAACTCAATGAACACCATCAGAGACACCTGTAGAGCACCTTCATAATCACCCAGTTACGTTGTGACGTTTGGTAGCACACAAAGTGTTCTTCCGGTAATCAGGAGTTGCATAATCTCATAGTCATAGAAACATGTATAAGTCATGAAGAAAGCAATAGCAGTAAACTAAACGATCAAGTGCTAAGCTAATGGAATGGGTCATGTCAATCACATAATTCTCATAATGATGTGATCCCATTGATCAAATGACAACTCATGTCTATGGCTAGGAAACTCAACCATCTTTGGTCAACGAGCTAGTCAAGTAGAGGCATACTAGTGACACTATGTTTGTCTATGTATTCACACATGTATTATGTTTCCGGTTAATACAATTCTAGCATGAAAAATAAACAATTATCATGATATGAGGAAATAAATAATAACTCTATTATTGTCTTTAGGGCATATTTCCTTCAGGAGAGATGTAGGTGCAAATGTCTCCATGCTCAATCATGTCGTAGTCGTAGCCATTGATGAAGGCCGAAGATGGCACATCATCACTCTCCTCTAAGATCAAAGGTAAGGTCTCATTTGCGGTCTCGTAGCTTGACTCGGAGAATGAGTCCTTTTGTGGCGCCGTCTTCATGTAGTTGAAGAGGTTCATGCTTGTCGTCGTGGTCGAAGGGGATGGCCCTTGCTCGACCTTCTTGTCACCGTCTTGTTGTTGGAGGTCCATATGATGTGGCACCTCGTGGCTCGTCTCCATGACCGAAGGGAATTTCCCATGCTCGGTCATCTTCCTTTGGGGGCTTCCGAAGATGGAAGTGTCGCCCTCACTCGTAGGTGGTCGCCTTGTAATTGATGATGTCGATGTAGGCGAACTCACGGGAAGTAGGCGAAGATGCCATACGTCCAAAGGCGAAGATGCCTTGATAGCTCTGTCTTGGTGGTGCTCGTCTCGCGGTCTTCTCTCATGCTCATGAAGGTTGGCCTTGGCGTTAAGTAGGGCTTGTTGGGACTTGTGCATTTGCGCTTGGTGAGCATCATCATGATGATGTTGGCGTTGTCGCACTTGAGCTCGTAGTAGATGTCGTTCGTCGTCATCGTGCACATGTTGCTTGGAGGTGACTTGCCCTTCATGACGAGGTGGATCACGAACGTGATGGTGGTCGCCATGGAGATGTGGACGTGGAAGACTTGCTCTTGCATCATTTTTGCACTCCGAAGACTTGTGACTTGAACATCGCCGCCTAGAGGATGATGAAGGGGAAGAACGGTTGATCAACAAGGTCCGAATCTCCTCCATCCTTGCATCTTGCTCCTCCTTTTGTGTGGAAAGCTTGTTGTCGATGTAGTCCCTTTTCCTTGCTTCGGAGTGACGAATGTCGATGGAGAGGTTCTCGATGCGCTCTCGCAATCTTGATTGTGCGCCTTGCATTTGTCGTTGCAGATCGAAGATTGACGCTTTGGTGATGTAGTTGTTCACGTTGTCGTTGTTGTATAAGACCGGAGATGAAATGCCTTGCCTATCCATCACAATACTCGAGCAAATATGTGTGGAGAAAGGAGAAGAACTATACCAAATGTACCTTGACCTATGTTTAAGATGGATCAATGATCACTCAATGGTGTAACAAGGAAATAGCACAATTGGTACCAATTCTTGTCGGTTTCTCACACCTACACAAATAAGGCTTATGGTGGAGCTCGGTGAGGATAGTGGCACAAACATTTGATGCAAAATGTTAGCAAGAGTCAATAATGTTGAAAGAGATTCACAAATTCGCAAGTGAAACAAGTAGACCAATAGCAATGAATGGCACACTGCAACGCACACACGGATAGATAAATGGGGTCGTGCAACCAAGGATGAGCACAAAATGTGGAATCCACGGAAAACACTCGTGTTGCACAACTCAAGAGAGACGCTAGGACGATTGCTCAATAGGCGGATACGACACTTGTGCAGATGCAAAATGTATGAGCCTTCTATCCCAAGTATGTTATGTATGATGTTCCGGTGGTATGATCCAAGATGATCGGATATGACAATCTTATATGCAATGTGGTATGGTGCTATGGCACTTGCTTACAAGCTTCTTTGCTCCTTCTCTTTTGCTTAAAAGCTTTATTTATTTTTTTATATGGCCACAATGCAAAATGCACAAACCAAGATAGCAATTGGGTATATACGGGAACAAACTTGAGGCACACGAGATGATATGATACCAAAATGATATGGTATGTATGTAATGGAAGGTGTGGACCACTAATGTGCACAAGTAACGTTGCCGGCAATACTCAAATGGCTAGTCTCGATAGGCAAGTGACGCAAAATGGGGGGTTAAAATGCATTGGCAAGGGAATATACAATGGAGGGATACCACGATACCAAGATGATATGGAGGTTACCGTCCATGTCGATGATGAGTGGTGGTGATCTTGATGGAGATACCAAGATGATGGAGACTCGTCCCTAAGTAGCCGAAACACCTTAGAAAACAGAAAAACCGCGAACTCAAAATCTCAAATGTCAAATGTCAAATGGCGGTAGCGGGATGTGGTGGTGGTTTTGTGGAAGCTTAATGGAATTGCGGAATGGAAATGATGGGTTATGGAGTACACAAAGCAGAAATGGAGGGTAAGGTGATGGACTATACACGGTGTCGGAGTTGAAAGCACGGTCCCTAAGTAGCCGAAACACCTTAGGAGACACAACTCACAACACTAACAAAATTGGGTTAAGTTGGGGTGGCGGAAGTGTATGGTGGTCAAGCCTATGCGGAAGTTATGGTGGTGGTGGTGGTTTATGAAGAAGCAATCGTCCCTAAGTAGCCTAAACACCTTAGGAGACTCAAATCACAACTCAAACAACCACAAATTCTATGGGGAACAAAAAGGGTTAGGTTGCGGAAGTCGGTGGTGGTTATGCGGATGATATGGTGGAAGCCCTAGGCAAAGATGCCAAAGTTCTAAAACTTTGATAGAGTCAAATGGTGTTGGTAGTATTTTTGTGGGAAGGGGGATGTCAAGAGCTTCTCAACGAGCTAAAGAACGTAAAAAACGGACTGCGGATGAATTAGTTATGGACAAAAACGGTGAAACGGGGAAGCTGAAATGTACAGGGGCCGGACATCCGGGGGTGGGGGCCGGATATCGGGGGGTCAGTGTCCAGAACCGTGCAGATTTGGCACTCCAGGAGCCGGATGTCCGGCTTGGGGCCCGGATGTCCGGCTCGACGATTCCAGATCTCGTCTGGGGCGGAAATTTTCGAATTGGGGGCGGAAATTGATGGTTCGAAGGGCAAAATTGATGAGATTTCGTGGATGGGAAGTGGGGAAACTTGGGGATATGCTAGATCCACTCGAAACCAAGAAAATCCATGGATCAAATCCAACAAAACATCATCACACCAACAAATCACAAAAAAAAAATTGGGGCTATTTTTGATGGGGATTTTTGAATTTAGGACGAAATCAACAAAATTAGACTAGAAAACAAAGAGGGGGGCTCCGAAATCGTAATTAACGTGGCTCATGATACCAAGATGATGTAGGATGGAACCCTAGATGGACGATCTTTCATGAAAGGAGCGCATCCCGTGAAGAACATGAAGAACACAAGGGGAAACATGAGGGGAAACACGAGAGAATCAATCAAACCAACAAGAACGATCACACATGTGCTAGATTCTCGAAATACAAAGAGATACACGATTCAAATCCAACAAGGGACGATACAAAGGGTAGCCGGTTCTTCTCCGTGAGGAGGTATTGAATCCACAAGGGGATCTTACCGTAAAGGGGTCTTGAATCCAAGGTGGATCTTCTCCGAAGAGGGGCCGCGGTCTCTCTCAAGGAGTAGATCCGATATGGATGAGCGAAGCTCTATCTCACAAATGAGCTAACACAACGCTAACCCTAACTAGGAGGAGGTGGAGGAGTATATATAGTCTAGGTTCACGAAGGGGTAAGTGGGGGATACATGGGCCTTGGCCCGATACTCTACGCACAGACAGGCGCCGAACGCCCGACAAGTACCGGATGACCGGACCCTCACGAGCCACCGGTCGTCCGGTACTTGTCGGGCGTCCGGCGTTTTGGCTCGGGATAGCTGGCACCGGATTTCCGGAAGTGGCTGGTCGTCCGGTCGCCGGTCATCCGAGGGCGTCGGACGTCCGCTCGTTTGGCTCGGGCTTCAGGCTCCGGATTTTCGGAGACATTCGGACGTCCGATCGTTGGAGGGGGGTCAGACGTCCGGTAAGGACCGGTCATCCGGCGGCTGTAGCCTCTGGGCAGCTCCTTCTCTTGTTCCTCGCACTTAGTGTCCTCGCCGTCTTTTCCATGGTCTTCCTCTTGGTTCCTGGTCATGCATAGCACACATGTTTGAGGTAGTAGCCATGTCTCGCATGTGGAAAGTGACGATTTGGAGAGGAGCGAGTTCACCTTGTGTCCGATGACGTATGTTCGAGGTCTCGTCATATGTCCTCTTGGGGCTTGGAGAGTAGTCGAAGTGTACATGGGGATGAATGTGGGATGCTCCGCATCAATGCGAGTGCCCGAGTGAACTACCTCAAGAAGATGCATGAAAATACAAGACACACCATCGAGCGCCAAGTAGAACGCCTCGCGACCAAGATCAACGTCAACAAGCAACCCATGATATTCAACATCGGAGATCTTGTGTGGCTACACCTTCGCAAGGAACGTTTCCCCAATGAACGCAAGTCCAAACTTCTACCACGAGTCGATGGACCCTTCAAGGTGCTTCAACGCTACAACAACAACGCCTACAAGATCGACATCCCACGCGACAAGTACTCCGTGAGTGACATCTTCAACATCAAAGATCTCTCCCCGTACCATGGTGATGATGATTTCAATCCGAGGTCGGATTTTCCCAAGGGGGGGGGAGATGATGCGGAGCATCCTATGGTCATCCCCATGGACACTACATCGACTATCCAAACTCCAACTGGACCCATGACAAGAGCAAGAACTCGTGCCATTCAATCCAAGGTGACATCACTCCTATTTGAGATTCCTTTACATTCGAGTGAGACATGGCTACTGCCTAAGTCTGAAACGCTATGTGTGATCAGGTACAACACACAAGCCATGGAGCCGAGAGCTAAAGAAGAAGGAACAGGCGTCAACTCTCTGTTCAGCCCGAAACTTCCGGCCAGAGCCCGAAACTTCCGGCACTTGGAGCCTCCGGCCTCCGACGACCCAGACCATCCCAGGCATGACAACTCTCTGGTTAGCCTGGAACCAGCCCGGAACCTGGCCCGGACCTTCCGACCCTCGGAACCTTCGGTCTGCCCGGACCTTCCGGCCCCCGAACGCCAGCCGAGCTCCCACCGTGCCAACTCTCTGGTTAGGCCGGACCCTGACCGGAACCTCCGGCGCCCGGAACTTCCGGCCCTACGCGCAGTTACTTGGGCCGAGGCTCGTGTACCCTTTCGCCCCCGAGACTATATATACTCTTCTCCTACCTACGTTTTAGGGTTAGCGTTGTGATAGCTTATATGTGAGATAGAGCCTCGCTCATCCATCCGGATCTACTCCACCGAGAGAGACCGTACCTCTACAAAGAAGATTCACTTGGATACAAGACCCCTAGTGGGAAGACCCTCAATACCTCCTCACGGAGAAGAACCGGTTACCACTTGTATCGTCCCTTGTTGATCATCTTGTACCCTTTTTTGTTTCGAGGATCTAGCATATGTGTGACCGAATCTTGTGGATTTGAGTGTTTTCTCGCATGTTTCCCTTGTGTTGTCCCCTAATGTTCTTCGTGTTCATCGAAGGATCCGCTCTTTTCGTGAAAGATCGACTGTATAGGGTTCTACCCTACATCAAAAGTACTATCGGTGTCGCCGCCCGCCGCGTTAGACGTTGTACTTTGTCGCTCAAGCGGACCACATGACTCCAGCAAGTAGTCGTGCCCGACCAACTCGTAGCAAAATGCGGGCGAGCTCACCACGACCAACCAAGCTGCAACGCAGCATCAATGTGATTCCAGGGAGGAGCCACGCCCGACCGGCCAGCTCTTAGCAAAAAATCAAAGTACAACCCCTGGCAATATCTGCAGCGGTAGTCGCTAGCCTTGTAGCTTGGAACACGACAATGGACGAAGAGCCAATGCAGCAACGCGGCCTGGCGAAGATCCATGGCAGCACCACATGTCTCACAGGCCTACACAACAACGATTGGACATCAGTTGGCTGCCTTGTAGGACCCTGGCGGCGCCACCTTTTTTTGAGAAAACCCTGGCAGCGCCACCTTGATGCATCGTCAGCGTGTCTCGCAACTCGACATCGCAGCAGTGGTTTGTGCTCCGACGAGGCCCTGCAGCATGCATCCTCAGTGGCGTTCCTTTGAAACAGCGGTGACCAGCAACTTCGGCCGGTGACATCGGTGTCTGTAGCAGGGGGCGGCAACAACGGCGCTTAGTTGACAGATTCACGCGATCTGACACCACTCAGAAAGACTGAAGCTTAATTCGACTCAAGCCATGCAGTAGTACTAAACCAACGAGCTGACAACAACTCTGTGGGTTCACCGTCACAATACGCTTTCTTCTCATGTCATAATACGCTTTTACGATTTGTATAGACAAAATCATAATATAAACGAGGTGGTACTAATTTAAGTGGACAACAGAGAAAAAGGTTTCGTTCTTGGGCTCAGCCTGACGTTTTCATAAGCAGCCCAGGCTCAGCCATCGTTGGAATTGCTGCCCCGCAATAGAACGCGAGGGTTTCCTCCACCGCCACGAATCCGCGATCCCTCGGTTTCCTCCACCGCCGTGACCCCATCCCTCCGCTCCACGGTGCCTGTCCTCACTCCGCGGTCCCTGAATACGGACGAGATCGGTAGCTTCCGCCGCATCTCGCGGGATGCCCAACCCTTGTGCTCCATCTGGCGCTGGCCTCCTTCCGGTTCCGTTTGTTCCCGACGGCGAGCACGCACCAAATTTCCATGCCCTCTAAACGCATGGTGGGGTTAGCATGGACGGGCTGCTCGTCAGCCATGCGGGGAGAACAGATGAGTTGCTCATCGGCGTCCATCCCGTGCAAGTAGCCCCCACCGACGACGACCGCCCAGCCTCCTTGACGGCACGCGCCTCCTGCTCCCGGAGCCCAAGCCCGGCCGCGGCCTAGGTCCTACCCGGTCCTACCTCCCTGTGAGAGCTCCTCCTACCTCCGTGGAAGGCCTAGCCCGGCTGAGGGAGTCCTGGATTAGGGGGTGTTCGGGTAGCCGGACTATACCTTCAGCCGGACTCCAGGACTATGAAGATACAAGATTGAAGACTTTGTCCCGTGTCCGGATGGGACTTTCCTTGGCGTGGAAGGCAAGTTTGGCGATGTGGATATTCAAGATCTCCTATCATTGTAACCGACTCTATGTAACCCTAACCCTATCCGGTGTCTATATAAACCGGAGGGTTGTAGTCCATAGGCAATCAACTCCATATACAACAATCATACCATAGGCTAGATTCTAGGGTTTAGCCTCCTTGATCTCGTGGTAGATCTACTCTTGTACTACCCATATCATCAATATTAATCAAGCAGGACGTAGGGTTTTACCTCCATCAAGAGGGCCTGAACCTGGGTAAAACATCGTGTTCCCTGCCTCCTGTTACCATCCGGCCTAGACGCACAGTTCGGGACCCCCTACCCGAGATCCGCCGGTTTTGACACCGACATTGGTGCTTTCATTGAGAGTTCCTCTGTGCCGTCACAATCAGGAAGGATGCCTCCTCCCGTCTTTAAAGACGGCGCCGTTGCTAAGGGAGCCTTGGCTGTCGGCCAAACCCTCCGGCTAGGTGGTTTCCTCATGACCGCCTGTTCGGCTGTTGCGCCGACGGTGACCTCTCGGGTCATCAAAAGCAACCTACACGTCAGCTCGGAGCTCGTCGAGCAGCTAGATCCAATGGAGCTCTCTTCCGTAAACGAGCTCTTGGATCGCATCGCCGCCCTGGGGGTCGCTACGGATTACGACCAGGTTGGGCTTAAACCCGATCTAAGAGAAATTAACTCTCCCCAAGTCACCCACCACGTTGCCGTGGTAGAGACGCTGTGCGGCGACCCTTCATCTATTTTAAGGACTAGCTACGTCCGAATTCCCGACCCCTCCAAGCCGGATACCCGCGGAGGGGGAGATATAACTCAAGACCTGAGCTTAGGATCAGGCAACGGGCCAGATTCACTGGACAACATCCAAGAATCCGAACTTCAGAGTTCGGAAACTCTTCGGCCTCCGAATCTTGGATTGGGTGAGGTTTCAGATTCAACGACACCCGCCCACCCAATCATAAGCGATCTCTCCCAAATCAGGCAGAGGCCCGAGGAAACAGTACATCATTACTGGGCCAGATTCCTCCTGGTTATGAACAGGATAAAGGATTGCCGCGAGGAAGACGCAATCTCAATTTTTTGCGGTAATTGCACGGACAAGGGAATCCTTAACGCCGTAAGTCGTCGTGATATCACACGCTTCGCTGACTTGGCGTCCATAGTACAAAAATACTGTGCGATGGAAAGCGCCTGGAAAACCGAAATAAATTTTTGGGATAATCCGGCCTTGAATAGTAATCCCGTCCGAACTAAGAGGGTGCATCATCACAGGACACCCGGGATAAACACCAAAAAGCCAAAACCCTCTACAGGGCATGGAACCGTACTGGAAAGATGGCTTGATGGACCCTGTAGAATTCACAGTACAGAGGACGCCACACCAACTCACAGCCTTAGAGCATGTTGGATACTCCGGCAGGTGGCCAAAATCGGCGAGGACCTCTTAATTCCGGAGGCCGCAGAAAGCCAGCCCAAGGACACCAGTACCGTTCTCACAGTCTTCGAGACTTTCGCATCAAACAATGTGCGAAAAAGAACACTCCGCAGCCTCGCCGAAGTCTATCAAGTTGCAACAATAAATCCATGGAGCGACACTGCCATTACCTTCAACGCAAGTGATGAACCTAGATTCCGAACAGCCCGAGCACCAGCCGCATTGGTCCTCAGTCCCATAGTGGACGGCTTTCGCCTCACCAAGGTGCTCATGGATGGAGGCAGCGGACTGAACCTCATTTATGAGGAAACCCTTCAAAAAATGGAAATAGACTGGAACCGCGTCGAGCGAAGCAGCACAACCTTTAGAGGAATAATCCCCAGTCGGGAAGCGCGCTGCACAGGAAAAATCACACTAGATGTGGTGTTCGGCACGCCGGATAATTACAGGTCCGAAGAAGTCACGTTTCAGGTGGCCCCGTTTAAGAGCGGATATCACGCTTTACTAGGGCGGGAAGCATTCACAATCTTCCAAGCAATACCCCATTACGGGTACATGAAGCTTAAGATGCCCGGGCCGAATGGAATTATCACTCTAGCTAGTGATCCGGACATAGCACTCCGCGCCGAAAACAAGACGGCCGCATTAGCCCTTGAGGCGCTATCCGAAGCCTTAGCGGCCGAGGAACTGACTGCGCTGCGCTCCACGGTTAACAGGGATGATGTGATACTCGATAAGAGATCCAAATCCACATCCTTCAAGCCAGCCGACGAAATAGTCAAATTCCAGGTCCATCCAACGGACCCCAATAAAACAGCTTCAATCGGGGCACGACTGAACCCTGATGCAGACGCCGCACTGCGAGAGTTCCTACGAGAGAACTGGGACATCTTCGCCTGGCACCCTTCAGACATGCCAGGGATCCCACGCAGGCTGGCCGAACACAGCTTAAATATCCTAAAAGGATTTAAACCTGTCAAACAAGCCCTTCGGCGTTTTTCCGAACCCAAGAGACAGGCTATGGGAGAGGAGCTAGCCAAGCTATTGGAGGCCGGATTCATCAGAGACATAAAACATCCGGACTGGCTAGCAAACCTGGTGATGGTACCAAAGAAGGACAAATCCTGGCGCCTGTGTGTCGATTTTAAAGACCTTAACAAGGCTTGCCCAAAGGATCCCTTCCCCCTCCCCCGCATCGATCAAATTATCGATGCCACCGCAGGACACGATTTGTTGTGTTTCCTCGACGCATACTCCGGTTACCATCAAATCAAGATGGCAGAATCAGACCAAGCTGCAACAGCATTCATCACACCATACGGCCCATTCTGCTTCAACACAATGCCCTTCGGGCTGAAAAACGCCGGCGCAACATATCAGCGCATGATCCAGACATGTCTGGCAAACCAGATCGGCAAAACAGTGGAGGCGTATGTGGATGATGTGGTCGTCAAATCAAGACATGTCGAATCCCTAGTAAACGACTTGAGGCTTACATTCGATAACCTCCGACAATATGACATCAAGCTCAACCCAGAAAAATGCGTCTTCGGCGTTCCAGCCGGAAAGCTCTTGGGCTTCATTGTATCCGGTAGAGGAATTGAAGCAAACCCAGCCAAGATCCGAGCTTTGTCACAATTGGATGTCCCAAAGGACCTTAAACAAATACAAAAATTAACCGGGTGCGTGGCGGCTTTAAGCCGCTTCATCTCCCGCTTGGGAGAAAAGGCACTACCCCTTTATCGCCTCCTTCGGCGCACCGAACACTTCGAGTGGACGGATGCCGCCACGGCCGGACTTGATGAAATAAAAGCCATATTGGCAACAAACCCAGTCCTGGCCGCGCCAATCACCGGCGAACCAATGTTATTGTACATTGCAGCAACACACCAAGTTGTCAGCGCAGTGCTCGTTGTCGAGCGGGAAACGGACGGACACAAATTCCCCCTTCAAAGGCCGGTCTACTACGTGTCCACTGTCCTCACTCCATGCAAATCACGGTACCCGCATTATCAAAAGATTGCATACGCGGTATTCATGGCATCCCGGAAGCTACGACACTACTTTCAAGAGTGTTCCATA
Source organism: Triticum aestivum (assembly GCF_018294505.1). Lineage (NCBI taxonomy): Eukaryota > Viridiplantae > Streptophyta > Magnoliopsida > Poales > Poaceae > Triticum > Triticum aestivum. The sequence continues at coordinate 174,189,558 of NC_057794.1, read as the reverse complement.
ACAGTAGCCTCGGAAGTGCCACTAAACGATATTATCAACAACCGCGATGCAACGGGCCGGATTGCAAAATGGGCCATCGAGCTTCTCCCGTTCGATATAACCTATAAGCCACGGCGAGCTATTAAATCGCAAGTTTTGGCCGACTTCGTCGCAGAATGGACGGAGGCCGAGCTCCCTAAAGAGTACGGCACATATTCAAATTGGATTATGCATTTCGACGACTCCAAAATGTTGGCCGGACTGGGGGCCGGCGTCGTCCTGACGTCCCCCACAGGAGACACAGTCCAATATGTGCTCCAAATCATGTACACGGATTCCAACAATGCAGCCGAATATGAGGCCCTCCTACATGGCCTCCGGATAGCAGTATCCATGGGTATCCAGCGCCTAGAGGTACGCGGGGATTCAAACCTCGCGATATCCCAAATAAATGGAGACTTCGACGCCAAGGAACAAAAATGTCAGCTTACCGCGACGCCGTCCTAAAAATGTCAGCTCGGTTCGAAGGGCTGGAGTTTCACCATATAGCCCGAGAAAACAATCAAGCGGCGGACGTCCTAGCACGCATCGGAGCAAAACGCGATGCAGCCCCCCCCCCCAACGTCTTTTTGGAAAGATTGTTCAAGCCATCCGTAGCATGGGAGGGGGAACCCGCAAATAACAGCCCGAACCCAGCCGCACCACTCGACGCCGAACAATCTGACACAATTGGAGGCTCTGCCAACGAAATTACACCTTCAGCCCACGTAATAATGGCGGTTATCGCCCCGTGGACAGAACCATTCCTAGCCTACCTTACTAGGCAGGAACTCCCGGAGGACCAAAACGAGGCCCGCTGCATAGTGCGGCGATCTAAGGCCTACAGAGTCCATGAGGGAGAACTTTATAAGAAAAGCACTACCGGAGTCCTTCAAAGGTGCATCTCCGAAGAGGAAGGGCGGAACCTCCTGGCTGAAATTCATGCCGGACTCGGTGGTCACCACGCCGCTGCTCGGTCCCTCGTTAGCAAGGCTTTCCGTACAGGCTTTTACTGGCCGACGGCCCGAGCAGACGCTCAGGACCTAGTCCAACGATGCGCTGGTTGCCAACTTTTTGCCAACCAAAGCCATATGCCACCCACCGCACTCCAAACTATACCCATCACCTGGCCTTTTGCGGTCTGGGGGCTTGACATGGTCGGACCCCTTAAAGGTGGAACCCATAGGAAAAAATACTTACTGGTCATGGTGGATAAGTTCACCAAATGGATAGAAGCCAAGCCTGTTAAAACGGCCGAATCCGGACCTGTGATAGACTTCATATCCGGGGTTGTACACCGTTATGGCGTCCCCCACAGCATCATAACCGACAATGGTACAAATTTTACCGCCGACGAGGTAAAACTCTGGTGCAAAAACATGGGCATCAAGCTCGATTATGCTTCCGTCTATCACCCACAAACCAACGGCCAGGTCGAACGTGCAAATGGTCTTATCATGAGCGGCATCAAACCCAGACTGGTGCGGTCCCTCAAGGAATCTAACACGCACTGGGTAGAGGAGCTCGACTCCGTGCTATGGGGGCTGCAGACCATGCCAAATCGCACCACCGGGTACACACCATTTTTATGGTGTACGGCGCAGAAGTAGTTCTGCCCTGCGACATAATTCATGACTCACCTAGAGTGCGCATGTACGAAGAAAGAGAAGCCGAGCTCGATCGGCAGGACAACTTGGACGCCTTGGAGGAGGAGCGCGATGTGGCAAAAGCCCGTTCCGCATTTTATCAACAGCAGGCCCGAAGATATCAAAGCAGAGAAGTACGGGCCAAAAATTACAATGTTGGCGAACTAGTTCTACGCCTGCCGGATAAGAAAAAGGACAAACTCAAGCCCAAGTGGGAAGGTCCATTCATAATCGACCAAGTCCTGACTGGTGGGGCGTACCGCCTGCGAGATGCGTCGAACAACCGACTCGAGCCGAACCCGTGGAACGCCACCCGTCTCCGAAGATTCTATGCCTAGCGCCGGACTCTGTGTTCGTCTCCTTCCTCTGTCCATCCCTTTTTGTATTTTTCTGTCTTACATTTCTCTCCTTCCCATTTTTTTCTTTCATAGCCCTTAAAGGCTCATCTAGTGACGCGCCACTCGCGCTCATTAAACCTGGGGGCTTCTTTAACAGAAGCTTATTTATACGGGCTTCACGCCCAACACATGCGTCAAACTTCCGCATGTACCTTTTTTCTTCACCATTATATGCATCGATATGACTTAAGTTTTGGCCAAGCTGGGTTGCCTGGCTCCTGTGCTTACCCCTACGTTCCCGATTGTTCGGCTAGGCGGTAAAGGGAGCACCTCTGCGATTGTTACTGCCGGGTCAGCCGGATGTGTACCTCAGACTGGGTGAAGCCGAAAGCTAGCGTTCTTAAGGGAATATTCGGTCGGTGAAATAAAAGATGATCTTTTTACTCATTTTATGCGCCCCCAGATGCCTTTTTTCTGCGTCTCTTCACGCAGTCCGGACATGCACCTTAGGGCATGCCTCCCAGCGAAAGGAACCCTTAACGGAACTATTCTCTCTGGAAGATGTTTCTTACTAACCATGTAATATAACATAACTAGTTGGGCACTTGTCTGATAAAGCACTGATGACCCCTACGCCTGGTCTCCACGCATACCCCGGTTCTTATATAACCGCTAGGGTATTCGGACACACTCCGGACCGTCAGGTCCCGAGGTTGAAGCGAAAAGGTCGGCAACGACAAACGATCTACAATCCGGCTAGGCATTACACATGTCAATTCAAAATTACACAGTCATTCTGACTGATTGTATTCCTCTTCTATACCATCTAACAGGCTGTCTAATTTACAGTCCTGCTGGGAATACTTCGCGGCCAACTCTACTTGGCCGTATACTAAGCTTACAGGGATCTCCTTCCCGTCAGGCCCCACTGGTCCGACCTCGGCCATGTGGTTTGGGTCAGACTTCGTAAAACGGGTCTTCACCATGGCCCAGGCCTCCCTAGCGCCTTGTCGGCAGGCCGATATCTTCCACAACCGGAAGCGCCGCCGAGCTCCCTTCAGCTTCTCCGCAAGCTCTCCAAGGTCCTCGGGCACGGAGTGGGCAGGCCATAAGGCTTGGGCAATATCCCGCATCGCCTGCCGAATTCGCTCGTGCAGTTGCAAGAGTCCGGGAAGAAGGTCACCCGTAGAACCGGGCATCTCCTCTGCAGGACGACCTGTGAGCATACCTACAGACATTACTCTGTTAGTCGACTTCCTCGCCAAACTCTTTTTTCAAAGTTCGTTCAAGCACTTACTAAAAATGCTGCGTCGAAGCCGCTGATTCTCCTTCGTGGAGTCTGACAGCTGGCCACGAACATCTTTAAGTTTGACGTCCAGCTTGGTGTTGGCATCTTGAAGATCATTCTTCTCCCGCCTCACCTTTGTCAATGTACTCTCACTGGCCTTTAGCCGGCGTAAGAGTTGTTGCTTGTCCGGATCGAGTCCGGCGCCATCTGCAATAAGGTTTGTCAGATTTGCACCCACACCGCACAATACTAATCTTTCAAAGTGTATCTTACCTGAGGGGATCTCTTTGGGCTCCCCTGTTGCGGCTAGTGCGGCCTCTAGTTGGGCCTTACACTTTTCCAGCTCCTGGGACAGTACGGTATTCTTCTCTGTAAGAAGCTGCATATTAAATGATCCTTAAATCAGTTGCTCTAACTGCTTCAAGTCTCGGGGGCTACTGGCATATATATATATATATATATATATATATATATATATATATATATATATATATATATATATATAACCAAAAAGTTCTTACCCGTATGTCTTTTACATACTGCTCCGTGGCTCTGGCTAAACCATTTTGAGCGGCACAGAGGTACGCATCTCCCGAATTAAAGGCATCTGAAGCCTCTTGGGAGAAACAAGCGTCGCGTAGAATTGTCCGGCGACGCCTGTGGTTCATGGCACTCTCCACTTCAGAATTTGTGGCAGACAGCCTGTCCGCATCCTCTGTCGGAGGAGCGTCCGGTGCGCGCCTTGTGCTCGCCTCCGCTTCCTGGCCAGACATTGGAGCCTGGCTGGTGGAGGCGCGATTGGCAACCTCTCCGGATGTAGTCCGGCGAGGTCTCTTCGTTCTGAAGATAGCACGAACGTTAATATGCCCTAACAGAATAACTCCAGGGAAACAGAGGGTGCACTATACCTTTGCACCGCCATCTCAGTCCGGACTACATTCCTTTTTGCCCCACGGGGCCCTGCGGCCCCTCGTTGGCTAGCCGCCGCAGGTTCGGCCTCCTGCCTCGGAAATCTCCCTTGCAAAACATGGCTGTCGTCAGAAACACCGGGCTACGTGAGGGTGGAATCTCTTTCAAGGGAATAAGACCCCGGTTTCTGTCACCTGGGAGGCCGGGATTAACCCTGGGTAATCCGCCGTAATGGCTACCAAGGTATTGTCCTTGCTTAGCTGATGGAACACCCCATCGATAAGCTCCACTGATATGTCCGGATCCTCTTCGGAGTCCGGATTGAGGGACCGTTCTGGGTCCTCGGGCTGTGGAGGGCGGCTGCTTATATCCTTTACCTCCTGTCGCAGTTCCTGCATTAAAGTCGTTAGACTACCTATCTAACCATGGGAGTATAAAACAAACGGGCAAGCGCAATTGTTCACTTACCCAACTTGGAGGATCATACATACTGAATCCGTCCCGCGGGTTGACGCGGAGGAATTCCTCCTTTTCTCCTTGTGCAAAGAGGATAAGATCTTTACTAAGGCGGCGGCTGAGGCCGGCCCCTTACGACCGTAACGTGTGGCATCATCCTCCCCATTGAAATCCCACATGGGGTGGCCTCTATATTGAAGCGGCTACACCCCCGCATAATGCATGTGGCCATGACTCCAATCATGGTTAGTCCGGAATGAGCCAACAGTCTTATCCGGCCCATCAGGTAAAGGACGTCTCTGTCGCTTTCTCTCTGAGAGCTCCGCGGACGCCAGCTCAAGCGTTTCTTCAATGGAGCACTGTTGAACTCAGGGAGACCGACCTGGATAGGGTCCGGTAGCGGGACGTCATCTATATAAAACCATTCCGAAGGCCAGTCCTCGGACGCCTTCTTTGGGGTTCCGGATAGGTATCCGGTCCCGGCGATGCGCCATACTTCGGCTCCGCCCACTTGGTATATAGACCCCTCTCGAGAACGGGGCACCAGGCAGAATAACCTCTTCCACAGCGCGAAATGAGCCTCAACGCCTAAAAATAGCTCGCAAAGGGCGACGAAACCCGCAATATGCAATACGGAGGCGGGCGTGAGATTGTGCAGCTGGAGGCCGTAGAACTCCAGAAGCCCGCGGAGAAATGGATGAATTGGAAATCCCAGTCCCCTTATTAGATAGGGGATGAGGCACACCCGCTCTCCTTTAGAAGGATTGGGGGTGCTCTCCGCTTGTTTTCCGCCATTGTAGGTGGCGAGACCGGCTCGGACCGGGACCATGTATGCCTGAGGGAGAAATCCCTTGGCCTGAAGCGACACTAACTCGCTATGCGGGATGGTGCAACTCTCCCAGTCCCCGGGTTTGGGACCGGAGGGGCGAGGGGAGGAGCTGCGACGGCTGGTCATGTTGGAATGGACCTTTGCTGGAAGCGCTCTGATGATAACTCGCGGAAAAGAGAAGATGTGATTTGGACCTAAATCCCCATCCCGTTAAATAGGCGGCTCGTTTATACGGCTAGGGGTGTGGATGTAAAAACGCCCCGGCTTTTCGCATTCGTTTGACACGTGGAAGACGGCCATTATTGGGCGTGGAAGCCGAGGAGCACTACATTACAAAAATCGGACATTATTCCTACAGGTACACAAGATTTGGATAAGAACCCGCCTTGCAATGCCGAACAATCTGCGCGTCGAACTCGTCATTGAAGCCTGGTTCGGGGGCTACTGAGGGAGTCCTAGATTAGGGGGTGTTCGTGAAGGAAATATGCCCTAGAGGCAATAATAAATTTATTATTTATTTCCTTATAATCATGATAAATGTTTATTATTCATGCTAGAATTGTATTTACCGGAAACATAATACATGTGTGAATACATAGACAAACAGAGTGTCACTAGTATGCCTCTACTTGACTAGCTCGTTAATCAAAGATGGTTAAGTTTCCTAACCATGAACAATGAGTTGTTATTTGATTAACGAGGTCACATCATTAGTAGAATGATCTGATTGACATGACCCATTCCATTAGCTTAGCACCCGATCGTTTAGTATATTGCTATTGCTTTCTTCATGACTTATACATGTTCCTATGACTATGAGATTATGCAACTCCCGTTTACCGGAGGAACACTTTGGGTACTACCAAACGTCACAACGTAACTGGGTGATTATAAAGGAGTACTACAGGTGTCTCCAATGGTCGATGTTGGGTTGGCGTATTTCGAGATTAGGATTTGTCACTCCGATTGTCGGAGAGGTATCTCTGGGCCCTCTCGGTAATACACATCACATAAGCCTTGCAAGCATTACAACTAATATGTTAGTTGTGAGATGATGTATTACGGAACGAGTAAAGAGACTTGCCAGTAACGAGATTGAACTAGGTATTGGATACCGACGATCGAATCTCGGGCAAGTAACATACCGATGACAAAGGGAACAACGTATGTTGTTATGCGGTCTGACCGATAAAGATCTTCGTAGAATATGTAGGAGCCAATATGGGCATCCAGGTCCCGCTATTGGTTATTGACCGGAGACGTGTCTCGGTCATGTCTACATTGTTCTCGAACCCGTAGGGTCCGCACGCTTAAGGTTACGATGACAGTTATATTATGAGTTTATGCATTTTGATGTACCGAAGGTTGTTCGGAGTCCCGGATGTGATCACGGACATGACGAGGAGTCTCGAAATGGTCGAGACATAAAGATTGATATATTGGAAGTCTATGTTTGGACATCGGAAGTGTTCCGGGTGAAATCGGGATTTTACCGGGTTACCGGGAGGTTACCGGAACCCCCCGGGAGCCATATGGGCCATCATGGGCCTTAGTGGAAAGGAGAAAGGGGCAGCCCAAGGGGGCTGCGCGCCTCCCCCCTTCCCCTAGTCCTATTAGGACTAGGAGAGGTGGCCGGCCACCCCTCTCCCTCTTTCCCCCTTGGGAATCCTAGTTGGAATAGGATTGGAGGGGAGTCCTACTCCCGGTAGGAGTAGGACTCCTCCTGCGCCACCTCCTCCTGGCCGGCGCCTCCTCCCCCCTTGGCTCCTTTATATACGGAGGCAGGAGCACCTCTAAACACACAAGTTGACACAAGTTGATCCACGTGATCGATTCCTTAGCCGTGTGCGGTGCCCCCTGCCACCATATTCCTCGATAATACTGTAGCGGAGTTTAGGCGAAGCCCTGCTGCTGTAGTTCATCAAGATCGTCACCACGCCGTCGTGCTGACGAAACTCTTCCCCGACACTTTGCTGGATCGGAGTCCGGGGATCGTCATCGAGCTGAACGTGTGCTCGAACTCGGAGGTGCCGTAGTTTCGGTGCTTGATCGGTTGGATCGTGAAGACGTACGACTACTTCCTCTACGTCGTGTCATTGCTTCCGCAGTCGGTCTGCGTTGGGTACGTAGACAACACTCTCCTCTCGTTGCTATGCATCACATGATCCTGTGTGTGCGTAGGAAATTTTTTGAAATTACTACGAAACCCAACAGTGGCATCCGAGCCTGGTTATTGATGTTGATGTTATATGCACGAGTAGAACACAAGTGAGTTGTGGACGATACAAGTCATACTGCCTACCAGCATGTCATATTTTGGTTCGGCGGTATTGTTGGACGAGACGACCCGGACCAACCTTACGCGTACGCTTACGCGAGACCGGTTCCCTCGACGTGCTTTGCACAGAGATGGCTTGCGGGCGACTGCCTCTCCAACTTTAGTTGAACCAAGTATGGCTACGCCCGGTCCTTGCGAAGGTTAAAACGGAGTCTATTTGACAAACTATCGTTGTGGTTTTGATGCGTAGGTGAGATTGGTTCTTACTTAAGCCCGTAGCAGCCACGTAAAACATGCAACAACAAAGTAGAGGACGTCTAACTTGTTTTTGCAGGGCATGTTGTGATGTGATATGGTCAAGGCATGATGCTGAATTTTATTGCATGAGATGATCATGTTTTGTAACCGAGTTATCGGCAACTGGCAGGAGCCATATGGTTGTCGCTTTATTGTATGCAATGCAATCGCGATGTAATGCTTTACTTTATTACTAAACGGTAGTGATAGTCGTGGAAGCATAAGATTGGCGGGACGACAACGATGCTACGATGGAGATCAAGGTGTCGCGCCGGTGACGATGGTGATCATGACGGTGCTTCGGAGATGGAGATCACAAGCACGAGATGATGATGGCCATATCATATCACTTATATTGATTGCATGTGATGTTTATCTTTTTATGCATCTTATCTTGCTTTGATTGACGGTAGCATTATAAGATGATCTCTCATTAAATTATCAAGAAGTGTTCTCCCTGAGTATGCACCGTTGCCAAAGTTCGTCGTGCCCAGACACCACGTGATGATCGGGTGTGATAAGCTCTACGTCCATCTACAACGGGTGCAAGCCAGTTTTTGCACACGCAGAATACTCAGGTTAAACTTGACGAGCCTAGCATATGCAGATATGGCCTCGGAACACGGAGACCGAAAGGTCGAGCATGAATCATATAGTAGATATGATCAACATAACGATGTTCACCATTGAAAACTACTCCATCTCACGTGATGATCGGTTATGGTTTAGTTGATTTGGATCACGTAATCACTTAGAGGATTAGAGGGATGTCTATCTAAGTGGGAGTTCTTAAGTAATATGATTAATTGAACTTAAATTTATCATGAACTTAGTACCTGATAGTATCTTGCTTGTTTATGTTGATTGTAGATAGATGGCTCGTGCTGTTGTTCCGTTGAATTTTAATGCGTTCCTTGAGAAAGCAAAGTTGAAAGATGATGGTAGCAATTACACGGACTGGGTCCGTAACTTGAGGATTATCCTCATTGCTGCACAGAAGAATTACGTCCTGGAAGCACCGCTGGGTGCCAGGCCTGCTGCTGGAGCAACGCCAGATGTTATGAATGTCTGGCAGAGCAAAGCTGATGACTACTCGATAGTTCAGTGTGCCATGCTTTACGGCTTAGAATCGGGACTTCAACGACGTTTTGAACGTCATGGAGCATATGAGATGTTCCAGGAGTTGAAGTTAATATTTCAAGCAAATGCCCGGATTGAGAGATATGAAGTCTCCAATAAGTTCTATAGCTGCAAGATGGAGGAGAACAGTTCTGTCAGTGAGCATATACTCAAAATGTCTGGGTATAATAATCACTTGATTCAATTGGGAGTTAATCTTCCGGATGATTGCATCATCGACAGAATTCTCCAATCACTGCCACCAAGCTACAAGAGCTTCGTAATGAACTATAATATGCAAGGGATGAACAAGACTATTCCCGAGCTCTTCGCAATGCTGAAAGCTGCGGAGGTAGAAATCAAGAAGGAGCATCAAGTGTTGATGGTTAACAAGACCACTAGTTTCAAGAAAAAGGGCAAAGGGAAGAAAAAGGGGAACTTCAAGAAGAACGGCAAACAAGTTGCTGCTCAAGAGAAGAAACCTAAGTCTGGACCTAAGCCGGAAACTGAGTGCTTCTACTGCAAGCAGACTGGTCACTGGAAGCGGAACTGCCCCAAGTATTTGGCGGATAAGAAGGATGGCAAGGTGAACAAAGGTATATGTGATATACATGTTATTGATGTGTACCTTACTAGAGCTCGCAGTAGCACCTGGGTATTTGATACTGGTTCTGTTGCTAATATTTGCAACTCGAAACAGGGACTACAGAATAAGCGGGCACTGGCAAAGGACGAGGTGACGATGCGCGTGGGAAACGGTTCCAAAGTCGATGTGATCGCGGTCGGCACGCTACCTCTACATCTACCTTCGGGATTAATATTAGACCTAAGTAATTGTTATTTGGTGCCAGCGTTGAGCATGAACATTATATCTGGATCTTGTTTAATGCGAGACGGTTATTCATTTAAATCAGAGAATAATGGTTGTTCTATTTATATGAGTAATATCTTTTATGGTCATGCACCCTTGAAGAGTGGTCTATTTTTATTAAATCTCGATAGTAGTAATACACATATTCATAATGTTGAAGCCAAAAGATGCAGAGTTGATAATGAAAGTGCAACTTATTTGTGGCACTGTCGTTTAGGTCATATCGGTATAAAGCGCATGAAGAAACTCCATACCGATGGACTTTTGGAACCACTTGATTATGAATCACTTGGTACTTGCGAACCGTGCCTCTTGGGCAAGATGACTAAAACACCGTTCTCCGGTACTATGGAGAGAGCAACAGATTTGTTGGAAATCATACATACCGATGTATGTGGCCCGATGAATATTGAGGCTCGTGGCGGATATCGTTATTTTCTCACCTTCACAGATGATTTAAGCAGATATGGGTATATTTACTTAATGAAACATAAGTCTGAAACATTTGAAAAGTTCAAAGAATTTCAGAGTGAAGTTGAAAATCATCGTAACAAGAAAATAAAGTTTCTACGATCTGATCGTGGAGGAGAATATTTGAGTTACGAGTTTGGCGTACATTTGAAAAACTGTGGAATAGTTTCGCAACTCACGCCACCCGGAACACCACAGCATAATGGTGTGTCCGAACGTCGTAATCGTACTTTACTAGATATGGTGCGATCTATGATGTCTCTTACTGATTTACCGCTATCATTTTGGGGATGTGCTTTAGAGACGGCCGCATTCACGTTAAATAGGGCACCATCAAAATCCGTTGAGACAACGCCTTATGAACTGTGGTTTGGCAAGAAACCAAAGTTGTCATTTCTTAAAGTTTGGGGTTGCGATGCTTATGTGAAAAAGCTTCAACCTGATAAGCTCGAACCCAAATCGGAGAAATGTGTCTTCATAGGATACCCAAAGGAAACTGTTGGGTACACCTTCTATCACAGATCCGAAGGCAAAACATTCGTTGCTAAGAATGGATCATTTCTAGAGAAGGAGTTTCTCTCGAAAGAAGTGAGTGGGAGGAAAGTAGAACTTGACGAGGTAACTGTACCTGCTCCCTTACTGGAAAGTAGTTCATCACAGAAAACTGTTTCAGTGACACCTACACCAGTTAGTGAGGAAGCCAATGATAATGATCATGAAACTTCAGATCAAGATACTACTGAACCGCGTAGATCAACCAGAGTAAGATCCGCACCAGAGTGGTACGGTAATCATGTTCTAGAGGTCATGCTACTAGATCATGATGAACCTACGAACTATGAAGAAGCGATGGTGAGCCCAGATTCCGTAAAGTGGCTTGAAGCCATGAAATCTGAGATGGGATCCATGTATGAGAACAAAGTATGGACTTTGGTTGACTTGCCCGATGATCGGCAAGCAATTGAGAATAAATGGATTTTTAAGAAGAAGACTGACGCTGATGGTAATGTTACTGTCTACAAAGCTCGACTTGTCGCAAAAGGTTTTCGGCAAGTTCAAGGAATTAACTACGATGAGACCTTCTCACCCGTAGCGATGCTTAAGTCCGTCCGAATCATGTTAGCAATTGCCGCATTTTATGATTATGAAATTTGGCAAATGGATGTCAAAACTGCATTCCTGAATGGATTCCTGGAAGAAGAGTTGTATATGATGCAACCAGAAGGTTTTGTCGATCCAAAGGGAGCTAACAAAGTGTGCAAGCTCCAGCGATCCATTTATGGACTGGTGCAAGCCTCTCGGAGTTGGAATAAACGTTTTGATAGTGTGATCAAAGCATTTGGTTTTATACAGACTTTTGGAGAAGCCTGTATTTACAAGAAAGTGAGTGGGAGCTCTGTAGCATTTCTGATATTATATGTGGATGACATATTACTGATTGGAAATGATATAGAATTTCTGGATAGCATAAAGGGATACTTGAATAAAAGTTTTTCAATGAAAGACCTCGGTGAAGCTGCTTACATATTAGGCATTAAGATCTATAGAGATAGATCAAGACGCTTAATTGGACTTTCACAAAGCACATACCTTGACAAAATTTTGAAGAAATTCAAAATGGATCAAGCAAAGAAAGGGTTCTTGCCTGTGTTACAAGGTGTGAAATTGAGTAAGACTCAATGCCCGACCACTGCAGAAGATAGAGAGAAATATGAAAGATGTTCCCTATGCATCAGCCATAGGCTCTATCATGTATGCAATGCTGTGTACCAGACCTGATGTGTGCCTTGCTATAAGTTTAGCAGGGAGGTACCAAAGTAATCCAGGAATGGATCACTGGACAGCGGTCAAGAACATCCTGAAATACCTGAAAAGGACTAAGGATATGTTTCTCGCATATGGAAGTGACAAAGAGCTCATCGTAAAAGGTTACGTTGATGCAAGCTTTGACACTGATCCGGACGATTCTAAATCGCAAACCGGATACGTGTTTACATTAAACGGTGGAGCTGTCAGTTGGTGCAGTTCCAAACAAAGCGTTGTAGCGGGATCTACATGTGAAGCGGAATACATAGCTGCTTCGGAAGCAGCAAATGAAGGAGTCTGGATGAAGGAGTTCATATCCGATCTAGGTGTCATACCTAGTGCATCGGGTCCAATGAAAATCTTTTGTGACAATACTGGTGCAATTGCCTTGGCAAAGGAATCCAGATTTCACAAAAGGACCAAACACATCAAGAGACGCTTCAACTCCATCCGGGATCTAGTCCAGGTGGGAGACATAGAGATTTGCAAGATACATACGGATCTGAATGTTGCAGACCCGTTGACTAAGCCTCTTCCACGAGCAAAACATGATCAGCACCAAAGCTCCATAGGTGTAAGATTCATTACAGTGTAATCTAGATTATTGACTCTAGTGCAAGTGGGAGACTGAAGGAAATATGCCCTAGAGGCAATAATAAATTTATTATTTATTTCCTTATAATCATGATAAATGTTTATTATTCATGCTAGAATTGTATTTACCGGAAACATAATACATGTGTGAATACATAGACAAACAGAGTGTCACTAGTATGCCTCTACTTGACTAGCTCGTTAATCAAAGATGGTTAAGTTTCCTAACCATGAACAATGAGTTGTTATTTGATTAACGAGGTCACATCATTAGTAGAATGATCTGATTGACATGACCCATTCCATTAGCTTAGCACCCGATCGTTTAGTATATTGCTATTGCTTTCTTCATGACTTATACATGTTCCTATGACTATGAGATTATGCAACTCCCGTTTACCGGAGGAACACTTTGGGTACTACCAAACGTCACAACGTAACTGGGTGATTATAAAGGAGTACTACAGGTGTCTCCAATGGTCGATGTTGGGTTGGCGTATTTCGAGATTAGGATTTGTCACTCCGATTGTCGGAGAGGTATCTCTGGGCCCTCTCGGTAATACACATCACATAAGCCTTGCAAGCATTACAACTAATATGTTAGTTGTGAGATGATGTATTACGGAACGAGTAAAGAGACTTGCCAGTAACGAGATTGAACTAGGTATTGGATACCGACGATCGAATCTTGGGCAAGTAACATACCGATGACAAAGGGAACAACGTATGTTGTTATGCGGTCTGACCGATAAAGATCTTCGTAGAATATGTAGGAGCCAATATGGGCATCCAGGTCCCGCTATTGGTTATTGACCGGAGACGTGTCTCGGTCATGTCTACATTGTTCTCGAACCCGTAGGGTCCGCACGCTTAAGGTTACGATGACAGTTATATTATGAGTTTATGCATTTTGATGTACCGAAGGTTGTTCGGAGTCCCGGATGTGATCACGGACATGACGAGGAGTCTCGAAATGGTCGAGACATAAATATTGATATATTGGAAGTCTATGTTTGGACATCGGAAGTGTTCCGGGTGAAATCAGGATTTTATCGGGTTACCGGGAGGTTACCGGAACCCCCCGGGAGCCATATGGGCCATCATGGGCCTTAGTGGAAAGGAGAAAGGGGCAGCCCAAGGGGGCTGCGCGCCTCCCCCCTTCCCCTAGTCCTATTAGGACTAGGAGAGGTGGCCGGCCACCCCTCTCCCTCTTTCCCCCTTGGGAATCCTAGTTGGAATAGGATTGGAGGGGAGTCCTACTCCCGGTAGGAGTAGGACTCCTCCTGCGCCACCTCCTCCTGGCCGGCGCCTCCTCCCCCCTTGGCTCCTTTATATACGGAGGCAGGAGCACCTCTAAACACACAAGTTGACACAAGTTGATCCACGTGATCGATTCCTTAGCCGTGTGCGGTGCCCCCTGCCACCATATTCCTCGATAATACTGTAGCGGAGTTTAGGCGAAGCCCTGCTGCTGTAGTTCATCAAGATCGTCACCACGCCGTCATGCTGACGAAACTCTTCCCCGACACTTTGCTGGATCGGAGTCCGGGGATCGTCATCGAGCTGAACGTGTGCTCGAACTCGGAGGTGCCGTAGTTTCGGTGCTTGATCGGTTGGATCGTGAAGACGTACGACTACTTCCTCTACGTCGTGTCATTGCTTCCGCAGTCGGTCTGTGTTGGGTACGTAGACAACACTCTCCTCTCGTTGCTATGCATCACATGATCCTGTGTGCGCGTAGGAAAATTTTTGAAATTACTACGAAACCCAACAGTTCGGGTAGCCGGACTCCAGGACTATGAAGATACAAGATTGAAGAATTTGTCCCGTGTCCGGATGGGACTTTCCTTGACGTGGAAGGCAAGTTTGGTGATGCGGATATTCAAGATCTCCTATCATTGTAACCGACTCTATGTAACCTTAACCCTATCCGGTGTCTATATAAACCGGAGGGTTGTAGTCCGTAGGCAATCAACTCCATATACAACAATCATACCATAGGCTAGCTTCTAGGGTTTAGCCTCCTTGATCTCGTGGTAGATCTACTCTTGTACTACCCATATCATCAATATTAATCAAGCAGGACGTAGGGTTTTACCTCCATCAAGAGGGCCCGAACCTGGGTAAAACATCGTGTTCCCTACCTCCTGTTACCATCCGGCCTAGACGCACAGTTCGGGACCCCCTACCCGAGATCCGCCGGTTTTGACACCGACACCGGCCATCACGCGCCCGTGGCAAACGGCAACCTTCAGGTCGCGTGACAGTTCAGTGGCATGAGCATGCTCTCCCCTGATTGATTTTGTATGGTAGATTTTGTTGTGGCGCGGGGGCAGCACCCATGAGTGTTGTGTACATGTTCAATATGCATAACAGCTTGTCTGGTGACTTCCTCACCTAATGGTCAGATACAATTTTAGCGACAGTGAATAAACGCATAATAGGTTTGTTATCTGCTTTTGAATGTTCATAATGTGTAAAATGATTCAATTTTACTATGATTTTGCTTGAGAAGTTGAATCTGCAAAGTCTTGAGAACATTTACTATATACTCCAACACTGCAGGCCAAGTCTTGATGGATTTCCAATGTGCTTCTGGCCTCCCAATTTTTTTCGTCATGCAGCTGCTCCCCATCTCCCTGCGTGGTCCCATGATGGTTTGACTAGGCGCTGCCTTGACGGCTGAGCGTGTGCTGTCCATGTTAGCCGGCTCCTCCACCCAGGCGCCAGTAAGGACACTGCTTTATCCGAACCGATTGTCACGACCATGCGCAGGTACACACACATGTGCTCCCCTACCACCACTGCACTGATTTAAGGCAAAATCCAATTGGGAGGTATTGATAGGCACCAATGTGTTCTTGGTTGAGTTCCCATGTCTTGCATTACGTTGATCCTTTTGGTAAGATCAAAATGAACAAGTTGAACATCACTTGCCCAAAAAAGTTGAATGCCATGCTACATTATTCCCAATTTTGTAAAATTGATCATAATACTCCTGCTATCATGTCATGTTTGCTAATACTTATTGAGTTGTAAAACGATGTTTTCAGATTATAAGCTAGCCCTTCTTATTATGTTTGAGAAGATCGATAATACCCATTACATTACTACAATGGTGTAATATGTCTTGATATGCCTTTTTGTTTTTGGTTATTTTTTAGAACTTTTAGTACATGTCTTTATCAAGGCTAGAACTTCTGACAACTTTGAAGCAAGAAAGTTCAGAGAAATTGTTCCATGGAATAGCTAAATGATAATACTACTATTCATTTATGATTGATTGCAACATACAGAGATAGATATATTGAAGCTTGTAATGGCTAACAGCCAAAATTATGAATCTGTTCTTGATACTCTTTTTCTCTTTTCTTAATATCATCATATACAAATTAGAAGGTTTCTAACATCTGCATATTTCAGGTTTCAGAGAAGGTAGAGAAAGTGATGTTCAGACATTTCAGTGCAGCAACAGCAACACCTCCAAGTTGAGAAATATGCTCCTATTTATCCTTCTTTGCTAGTTGTGTTCCTCCACTGGGACCATTGTTGTGCTCTGAACTTCAGAGTTTTCATACACACAATGATGATTCAGTCAAAAATCTCTAGGAAGAAAATTATTTCGACAAGATTCACTCTACTGTGCCTATCGCGGTCCTTTGGATTATATCGAAGCGCATGAACTCCAAGCTCTTCTGCGATATTTTTTAGGAATTGCACATTACTGCTAGCAAGATTGCTGATGATCTTATGTTGTGGTCCAACAGGTATTCAAATGAAATTAAGAAAGGGCTCCTTAGAAATTGGAGCACTATGTTATATCACCTATCTGTGAGATTGTAATTTTGTCCCTCCTCTTCTCTGAAGTCTGGACTGAAAGTTATGTGGTTCTCTACTACTCGAAGAAAGGTAAATAGTCTTTTATGTGATTTAATTTTCCATTTGAATAAACACTGTGTCAATTATACAAGATGTCCATGCATGTCTTGTCTTCAGGTAATGGAAAGAACACTATGACAAGGCCACACTTCTGCATAGGTAATGGAAAGAACAATATGACAAGGCCACACTTCTGCATCTACCGTGACATTCTTGTGACCATATTGTGAGTTAAGTATAATAATATTTGTTCTCTATTGAATTTGCTATGGAGCGGAGCAAGTTATCTAAAAGAGGGAGGGATTATAGACATTTCATTCATGCCGTAGTTAAAAATAGAGATAGAAATAGAACGATGGGTGTAGATGAAAAAGAGCCATTACCCTTGCTTAAGAGTTAGGAGCATATGTTTTTTTGTGGGAGGATTGGGAATTGAGGATTCGGTGAGAGATTGATCGATTATTTATATGTATATGTTGTGTGAACTATATTTATTTTTCCGTGGCAACGCACGGGCACCTTACTAGTATCACCTATAATAGGACGGGAAAAGGATGATTTATGAGATACGATCGTTCCACCAGCTTTAAGTGAGCATCTCAAGAAAATATCCACAACCGTCCCAACTGTACCATTTTTACAGTGACATGAGTTATGGTAAACAAACCAACTGGGTGAAGCAAGCCTCAACAGGAAAACATGACACATGATCATAGTGCCAAACTCGCCACAGCACCAGCCTTTTGTCACCTTTCCTTCCTTATGTTAAAGACAAGTAGATACAGCAGGCACCTAAAATATCATCTTTACCATGAAATTCAAAAATCAAACTCTCCTGAAGCCTGCAAACAGTAACGCAGAGTCAGCAAGAAGAGCATTGCATCAAGTGAAGAGCACTGAAGAATTATAACTTGTTGCTTACAAAGTCCAGGTGTGTGACCAAGTAGCAAGAAACAACAGTTCAATTGCTCAATCATGTTTGTATCACGACAGATCCAAAGATCAGGAAATCATACATTCACAAGTTTGACCAAAACATTATGATACCCACCTTGTTGAATAGAACATCTCTGCCATTCAAATGCATGATTCCATCCTTCAAAGTGCACTTCCAGCGATTCTTTGTCCTTGTTACCTAGTAAACCAGCAAAAGAGATAAGACATAAGGGCCTGAAACTAGAGGTAAAGCAGATACTGTTGAGCCAACATTATCTAATAAAAAGGAAGCAGTATTACTTTGTCGAATTGTGCAAGGACAAGGTGCTGCGTGTTAGGTTCCTCATCGCCATCCTGTAAGTCATCTATCTCGTCATCGTCATCATCATCTTCATTAAGAGGAGGTTCATCATCATCATCATCATCATCATCATCACCCGCCGTATCGTTTCTTGGCTTTGGTGTTGCAACAGCAGGTGTGGGAGTTCGATATTCCGCTAACACATCAAAATATGACTGATAAGAACACTCGACACATAAAAAAAATTTATGTGTTTAAGGTCCAGAACGATGTCCACAATTCATGAGAAACTTACAAGATTCCCCAGGGGTATTGTAGTCTTCGGTTGGAACTCCTGGGAAGAAAAACTGCTGAAACATAAAAGAATCATGTTTAGTCAAAGAATCTGAAGATGCAAGATAGACTGATCGAGGTCTCGAGTTATATACATCGTTATAATCATCTTGTATCCCGTCCTGTTGAGGAAGAAGTGGTGGTATTGTGCTTTCTTCGATAGAAAGTGTCTTCGTTACTGATTCTTGCTTGTTCATGATGGAATTCCACACCTGTTGTGCGTTATCCTAAATAAAGACCCAAAAAAGGAGGATGAACTTCCGAAAACGAACACAAATAGAAACTCAGTATTAGCACCAAGGGCATGTACAATGGTGCTATCTTAGGAGTGCCACGTAGGATAAATGATGAGGTGGAGGAGAGAGAACTCATAATAAAAGGCTTGTCTTCTCTTATTTAAGAGGAGACAAGAGATGAAATCTTAGCATAATATGTCTCACCGTGTTTTTAGGAATAGCTAGTTATTGAAGATAAGGCTAAGAGATGACCCATTGTAGATATATTTTTTTGTCATATCTAAATTACATGCAAGACTCAAGATAAGACTATCTTATCAACCATTGTACATGCCCTAAGTTCATTGACGTGTTAGCGTTGACAATACGTCAGCGTCCAGTATTAGCACTAAGCAATAGGGAGCTTTTTCAGGAAGCTCCAAGACATTTAGAAAAAGTAGAGAAACATTTAGAAAAAGTAGAGAAATCTGAAATCCAAATTTGAACATTTGTGCTAAAATAGTAAATACAGAGTGTCTGGTGATGTACTAATATATTAGCATAAAGATGGATGAAGTGTGGGCCTGCATGCCAAAAATTGCCAGCTTAGATACTATCCTTTGATCCTTCAGTGGTTAAACATAACATATATCAACCAGATTAGTTGCAATTCTCTTTAAAATTAAGTTCATCATGTCATTTTCATAATTTAGCAGGCACTTCAGGAAAAACATTCGTGCAACATCCTAGTAAAATACACTGAACATATTAATATGTGAAGTGATTGGGAACTTAATCTAGGACCAAAAAATATTAGGTTTACAGATGATGAACTAGCACATAACAAAAATTATTAAACAGCCAACTTATGAGGTATCACTATATTATTCACCTGGCAACTAGATGACATATAAATCTAGACTATTCAAATCAAATTAGAGGTAGTAACAAGTTGAGGAAAATGAAATTGTTGTCATCGATATAGCATTGGATTGGGGGTTTTGTGAGCTTAGGTATTTGGTACAAATTGAAGTAAATACTAAAGCTCACACAAAAGAATGTTCCCAACTCAAACAGGCCCATAGGTAACAAACTCAATGAACTTAGTCCATAATCATAATAATACCAGTTGTCAATTAACTAAGGGCCCGTTTGGATACAAAGTATTTCTGAAATACTATGTTTTTTATAAAAAGCTGTAGTATTAAATACTTCTAGGCCCTGCTTGATAACAAAGTATTTTCTAAGTATACTGAGAATACTATATATTTATCTAAGTATCATAGTCTTAATTACTGAACCATGTTTGGCTATCCCAAAAACCTAGGTACTAATACTAGAGTATTTCCAAAAATCAGGGTATTTCCTCTTTCTAAAATAAAGAATCCCAGCAAGCAAAAATAAAAAGAGCATGTCACACGTTATTTTCTTTGCTAGCTACTCGCAACAACTCGGCCTTCGTCCCATGTTGACACCACCGACCTCTCGTCTCTAGAGATGTCACTGTTGGCAGCCATGGAGAAACTAAGAGACAGCAGCTGAGAGAACAAAGATGAGCCCATTGTCCTTTATCCTCCCTCCTCCTGCCTCCGTGACGTTCCCCCTCATGCATGTCCATTCGCTCAGCTCCGTTCATGGTGTGGTGGCGTCTCAGCGCAGCTGTTTGTAGGACTACACGGTAGGCCCAGCACCCCATGGTGCAACTCCACCGTGGGCGCCATATGATGCCTCCGTGCCAGCCGAGACGAATGGAACCACACCTTGCTCACCAAAAATCAAGCAGCAAGAATACAATCCTATTCAGTCGCGCGAATTTATCATTGCCGCAATTCCACGTACAAGATAGTCAGGTTGCTTACGTCCCAAGAGCAAGCGCATGCGGCTGTCAGATCCAATGCAGGGCGTCAAGCTTGGTCATGCGGTTCTAGTCACGCGCAGCTCCTGATGCCCCTGGACAGTGACGCAGAAAAAGGCCAAGCCGTTCCCGCTCCCATCCACAGACAGCTTCGCCACCTGTTGCACTGCCAGCTATGCCATCAGGTCCTAGCTCCTCGCGCTGCATGTTGTGGTACTTCGACTGCATCCTCCCCTTTGGAGAGTGTAACACCGAGCTTGTGCATGGCGCATCCAGTTTAGCCGTTTAGTAAGTGCATGGTTGTACTAGTTTGTTCATGCCGGTGCTTTGTGCATGGCCGTTTAGCAGTTTACAATGCCTAGCTAGCTAGCAACACGCACGTTTGCAACTGCTTCAAACAGCTGTTAGCTAATTTTACGTTTTTCCATACACGCTCTTACAAAAAGGCCCACAGTATTCACAATAATCCAAAATACCCTGTTATGTCAAAACCGTGATATTTTGTACCTACAGGCTAAATTACTGTAGTTTTTCTAATACTTTTTTTTTTCAATACTTTGCTATCGAAACATAGCCTAGTGTTTCTATACTTTGTGGTTTTTCAATACTTTGCTATCAAAAACATAGCCTAGTTTGGTAACACAGTTTTTTCAAAGCCATAGTAAATCGAAACCTAAGGTTTCCAATGTGTGGGCAATGAATACTACGATAAAAACCATTGTTTTTCTCAGTTTTGGCATAACCACCGATGCCATAGTAATTCAAAACCTAAGGTTTCCAATGTGTGCGCAATGAATACCTTAGGCCTTAGCTTTGACTTGCTGCACCTAACTCAGCTACACTCAATGAACTGATCTGCGTGTAGAAACGGCCGCCCCATGCATGCAGCTATGCCATGCACTAAAAGTTCTCTCCTAGCCGGGGCAAAATCATTTGTGCATGTAAGTGCACCTATGGACATATAGAATCACTACGCTAGCTAGCCTTTAGCCTGATGCGTATGAGTGTGCTCCAACGATCAATCGATCTACTCCATGGGCAAGCTTCATTTGAGTCATGTGCTACTCCCGTAATCAGCAGCCCGCGACCTGATAAAAGTGTGTAAGGTCGTTGGATAGTAGCGTGTGCTGTCATCCCAACCGACAGTGGTGTCCGTAGAAAAACTAATCACCTAAAAATGAAACACCTAATAACAGGAGATGGATTATACTTCATTTAACAGATAGATTGACAGACAAAGGAGATGGCAATCGCATCTGAGATCTTCTGATCTGGACATAGAAGGCAACGTCAACAGGCTGAGCGCACTGCCCCACGATTTTTATCGGTTCGGTTTAGAAAAAAGAGGCCCGGGCCTCTTTTTCAGATACCACAAAAATATTACGGTACGAGAGCAACCTGGGATTTCTTTCATCCAAACACCTCAAAGCATTTAATATACTCTCTCCATCCAAATATATAGGGCCTAATACGGTTTTCGGGGTTACCTTTGACTATGGGTTAGAGTAATGTTATATGACATGCATGTTACACAAAACATACTGTTATATTCGTATGTGAAAGAAGTTTCTAATTATATAATTTTTACATCATACATCTCATCATATATTACTAATCTTATCGATGGCCAAAGGCAACATTGAAAAATGAATTAGGCCCTATATATCTGGATGGAGGGAATAAAAGTTTTCACAAAACCATGCTATTCACAAAAAACTGTAAAAATGCTTTGCATCATGTTGGCCTCTCACGTCCATTGTGTCTCTTCTGGGCTTAGGTCATAAGGCATGGTTAACCATGCACTCTCGTGATGTTTCACGGTACTAATTAATTCATTTCTTTCCTAACTATAGCATGTACCATAAGTTATGAGATATGTCAATTTCTGTTCTTTGCAGTCACAGCCAGTCTATGCACAGGGTCAAAATTGGTTCTGTGGCCTTGTATGCGTATACGCATTGAATCGACAGAGTGAGTTGTGTGTGTCTCTTACCTCGGTTGGTTACACAGATTCGATGCTGATTACAAACAAGATACTTTGATTAAGATATGTAACCATGAATTGTGATACTAATGTTCTTTTAATATACCGGTGTTAACACACAAGCTAAGCCAAATTGTGCACGTTATCACATGAAATTATTTGAATTCCTTTCAACGGTTAGTTGTTAACATAATATAAAACAAAACATAACACTCTACTTAATACAACAATTGCCAAACACCCATTGGTTTTTCCAATAGTGTAGATTGCTGTAGTGTCACCCATTGGTTTTCCCAATAGTGTAAATTACTGTAGTGTCTCTATACCGTGGCATTCCATGCCTGCATGTTAAAATATTGTGGTTTTCGGATAACGTTGTTTCTAAACCACCTTCCATCCAAACAAACTCTAATATTATAGTAACACAAATAAAACAGTCCCTCTATCATCAACTATCCACCCCGCACGTTCATAGTAATTAAGAAGTGAAAAAAATATTATAAAGAATTTTGAACAGTACCTTTGACCCCACAAATTCGGCAACCTGGTCTGCACATCCATCCTGTTGTGGCACAAATGAACCAGAAGGAAGCTGATCAGGATATTCATCCCTCTTCCGTTTTCCAGAAGACATCATCAGAAAATCCTACAAATTGAAATGAACTACACATAAATGCATATAGCATATATAGTGGAAATCAGGATTCTGATAATACTATTTTATTATGGATTCAACACTTCTGTCATTAGCTGATAATCCGGCAACTTGGATTACAACGATTCAGCAAAGATAAAATTCATGGTCTAAAGCTGCAATCGATCCATAACTAGTTTCACACGTTTGTGTGATAACTGCATGTAGTTGATATGTATTTTTACATGTGTACATCATTTCAATGTTCTTGCTAAAGAAATGTTGAGCTTCAGAAGTTGCATATATGATGGAGGTACATTTGAGAACACATAACTAGCAACAAAACAAGTGAAACTTCATTTCATTATAAATAGAGCCGTCAAAATTGCTCTGCCAAATAACAACATGCAGACTGACACCAGTATACAAAGCATTATGAAAAATCCTATGGATCTTCGTTTCACCATATGCCAAGCTAAATCCACTTTGTTTTCATTTGCCTATCACAACCCAAAGGTCAGGAACAATAAAAGCAGCAACATAGAAAATAGATGCTTTACTACTTGACTATTAGACTGTTATGACATCAACAAGACATGGTGCCATTAGAGTAATGTGCTATGTGTGCAAACTTATGGTGCAATTATTTCAAATATACTGTGGTACAAATGACGCAGGTGAAGAAGCTAGTAAAATATATAGTTGGTATTGTGGAAGGATCATCAGCCAATATTCCTAAATATCATTCAGACAGAGCAATAAGCACAAGTTCTATTGTTCCTTCCAGACTGAAAGAGCCAACACAATTGTCAGATAGCTAGTAACCGACGTGTCCTTTTTTTGGTGGAAGTTATTAATGTGCTGAGAACTCCAGATATGTGGGTTACCTAAGAAGCACCGATACAGAGATACAGACACGGCAATACAACTACGGTGACACGGGATACGGCATTTTTTGATAACAGCAATTCGGCGATACATCAGGGTATATTAAGTATTTAGAAAAATAGACATCATGCAATAAATATTTAAAGATAATTTTTAGATGAGAGATTTTTTTAGTTATATGTTGTCGCATTTCTATTGATTAAAGACTTTGAGCAGTCCACTCAGAGCCCATGTAGCTCTCTGGCCTCCGATGCCCATGTAAGGCCCAATTCCAGAAAACCCTAGACTAGTAGCTCTCCAGCCATTTCCTACTTCCCATTCTCGTACTCCTTTTCTCCAGCCGCCTGCAGAGAGGAGAAGAAACGACCGCACCACCGCATGTACCTTCTTGCATCGGCAGCTTCCATCACCATCTCTAAGTCTGCCCAAATCTTCTTCCTCGCTGACCGCTGCAGTCCCCATCTTTCTCCCTGCCCGGAGCTTCTCCCTCATCAGTCACCTTGCAATCTTCCTCCGCCGGGATGTTCTTCCTCCGCACGGTTGCCATCGGCAGGAGAATTGGGCAGTGGCATGGCCGCTGGAGGCTGGCTGCCGAGTCCCCACCATGTCCACACCGTGTGTAGGCCAGAGCCCGATTTAATTTCGTTTTTTAATTCAAAAAAGATAGGATACTGCAGGATACACGTATCACGTGTCCCCCCTGTATCAGGACGGACAATCGGCAGTTTTGGCCTTCTTTCTTTTCACACAGGCAACAATTGGGAATAAAACAGACCAGTGCTTTGTAGCTAACTACAGTATAGAATAGTAACCCAATAGAAAAAACCAGCAGGACCAATGTCTCTGAAAACAGAACAGATATTAATAACTGGTGAAAAGGAAGAAAAGAAAGTACAACAGTGCTGTAAGCTCATCCTTCACCTTAGTCAATGGCTGAGGTTGCATCATCCGGTCTGGGTCCTCACGGCTCTCCTCGTAAGCTGTACATCAATTAAAATTGTCCAAACCATCATTGCTTTCCTCGATCAATATTGCTCCAACCAGACAAAGATGAAGGTCATGCCGAGAACAAGAAGGGGCATAACATAGGCACATACCAACGTTCACATCAACCCCCAGTGGTCTCTGATTCATCCAGGGCGATGGAGGTTGCTGCAAAACAAACTTCCAAACATCAATCTCAACTAAAACAAACAAAATCACCTCCACACACAAACCAGAAAAGGTACAAATTCACTTTACCATGTAAGGGCTTGGTCGGCCAGTTTTTGGATCAGACCCATTCATCCCCATCCCGTTTCTCATGTCACTGATCGGCGATGGGGCATAGTCCGACGGCCCCGTGGGTATGTTATACATCCCTGTATCAATCCCTGGAAGTGGTGTCTGGATCGGGGTCTGCAGCGGCGTCTGCAACCAAATACAACCAACCCCATCAACACCCTGCATGTCGACCACATAGATCGCGGCCAATTTGGAGGATAATCGAGGGATTTTGCCTCACCGGTGGGAACAGCATGTCGGCGGTTGGGGTGGCGTACTCCTCGGACGTAGCCTCGTAGGGCACGTTGAGGTCGTGCACGGGTGGAGTCGCGCCAGCACCAGGAGCGCCTCCAGCGGAAGCGGGGGGAGCCCTGTTGCGGTCGATGTTCCCTGAGATTGCGCCACAGTGCAGCATCTTCATTTCCCAGAGCTAGGGTTTTCAGCCGGATCGGAAAGGCAACCGTCAAATCGCACAAATTAACCAGCAATTCGAGAGGTATTAGTACAAGGGGCTCGACAAATCGGCAGAACTTACAGCCTGGAGCTCGTTGAGGACGGCATCGCCAACACCGTAGGTAATGAAGTCCTCACGAACCTTGGCGACGACGTCGTCGATGACGGAGATGTAGACGGTGGACACGTTGCCGCTGGCCATGGCGGCGGCGGTGCCTAGGGTTAGGGTTTGCGTGGGAGGTAGCGACGGCGAGGGGGGCTGCAGCTCGGAGAGAGGGGAAACGGGGAGGAGGAGGCGGACGAGACGGATGGGGAATTAAGGAGAGAATATAAATAGGTTTGCAATCCGGTGGCGGCACGTGGCCGGGGTATTTGTAGCCCCTCTCCGCCACTGGCTGTGCCAGTGCACCGCCTCGGGGAGTTTCGGAAAAGGACACATGTTCGTTCGTGGTCCGTTGTGACTCGCGCTTCTAACATTTTTTTTTAGGGAAAGACTCGCGCTTCTAACAGCGTGTTTGGAGAAAGGGCATGGGAATTCTTAAGGCCTCGTTTGATACAAGGGAATTGAGAGGGTTTTAAGAGGATTAACCCCGCGGGGCCAGAAACCTCGTGAAAGTTGAACGGCTCATTTGTTTCGTGTGGTTTTCATAGCTCATCCCTTTCGATCGCCGTCGAACCCCTTCTATCCACGCGGTTCTCAGCCCTCGAGGGGGGACTTGAGGATTTGGAGGAGAGACGTTGCCGCCGCTCGACTCCACGTCGCCGCCCGACGCCTCGACGCCGGCGTACCTCCTCTGGCATACTGGACTTCTTCCCGACGGTAAGTTCTCTCCTTCCTTCGCCTCGCCTCCTTTCCACTCCATTCCCCTTGTCGTCTAGGTTTCTTCAATCCGCCCGGCCATGGCTGCCTCCTCGTCCTCCCCGGCGACCTCGCTAAGCACGGCGTCTCCAAGGGCACCAAGGTCGTCACCTCCTCATAGACTGATGTTGCGTCGCTTGTTGTGGCAAATGTTGTTGGCTGCTAGTGTCTCCTGTTGGTGGTCGCTAACTCTGCCTATGTATCTCCAAGTAGTGCTATTAGTAATTGTTTGTGTGCTACTAGATGATTGCCAACGCTTGGTCGGCTAGTTGGTTGTGATCTATCTGAATGTTAATGTGCAAGTAGTACAACCACTGAATTTCATTGAAATCGTTGAATACTTGTTGACTCGTTGGTAGTAAGAACGGAATTATGTGGTGCAAACAAAGATTCAGGAATAAAGTTGAAATATATGTGTTGTTTGATTAGTACTTGTGATGTCGGGAAACAAACAGGGTTAGTATACTGCATGTCTATGTGCTATTTGATGAGTTTAGTATTTTCTGCACCATGCTTTTGCTGTTGCACAAGATTATCTCAAAGTATAATCTCCATGTGAAGAGTTTGATGCATCTGTGTTAATCTAGTCTGAAGAGGTGGAGTTTTGCACTTGCTTGCTGCTCACCATCAACGGCTACACTTTGGCATCATGTACATGGTCTACATGCCC